>NW_027187391.1:62492098-62510442 GCF_028583685.1 Petaurus breviceps papuanus
ATATATATATATATATATATATATATATATATATATATATATATATAATTAATACTATTTTACATGTAATTGGGAAATAAGATGATATACAGGCACTGGAGCATAGAGATCCATTGGAAAAGTTGACAGGGGTATGGGAGAAAATATGGGAGAGAGCAGATTGGAGGAGGGGTATCCTGTGGGACTGCTACTTTGGGGTGGTGGGTAGGGGAAAAACAGAGAGAAAATTGTGTAACTCAAAATCTGGCAGAAATGAAAGATGTAAATCGGAAGTTAATAAAACATTTGAAAAAAAAGAGTTATATGGTAGATAAGGGTACCTTTGGGTGAGCTCAGAACTAGTGGAAATACCATGACCTAAAAATAATGAAAAAGAAATGTCTTTTCATTTGGTGTAAGCTTCTAGTGGAATGCACCAGAGATCTGATCTGAATCCTAATATAATCATCATTTTTCTTAATTACTTCACAGAAGGTAAAGAATGCATACTTGTCAATTTTTTAGATGGCACACAAGTAGGCACAGAGGTAACTAATGCATTGAATAAGGGCACAAATATACTTTTTTTTTTACTTTATCAAAACCTTTATTGGGACAGCTAGGTGGCGCAGTAAATACAGCACCGGCCCTGGAGTCAGGAGGACCTGAGTTCAAATCAAGCCTCAGACATTTCACACAAAAACTAGCCATGTGACCTTGGGCAAGACACTTAACCCCAATTGCCCTCCAAAAAAGCAAGCAAACAAACAAACAAACAAAAAGCTTTATTAACTTCTAGTTTACATCATTCATTTCCACAAGATTTTGAGCTACAAATTTTCTCCCCGTTTTTCCCCTACCTGCCACCCCAAAATAGTGATCCCACTCAATATCCCCTCCTCCAATCTGCTCTCTCCCATATCTTCCCCCATCATCCCTCTGATTTTCCAGTAGGGCATGGTGGATCTCTATACCCCAGTGCATGTATATCTTATTTCCCAGTTACTCATAAAATAATATTAATTTTATATATATATATATATATATATATATATATATATATATATAAAATATCTGATTTTAAAACTTTGAATTCCAGATTCATTCCCTTCCTCCATTGTCAACCATCATTACTGGGAAGATAAGCAATTCAATATAGATTGTACATGTGTAGCTATGCAAAACATTTCCATAGTGGATGTATTGTAAAAGACTGACTATATTTCCCTCCCTCCTATCTCACCTTCAACTTGCTCTATTCTCTACTTTGATCCTGTCCCTTTTAAAAAGTGGGTGCTTCCAAATTCCCTTCCCCCTGCCCTGCCCTCCCTTCCATTATCCCCCCTCTCATCCTCCTCCACCCTACCCTCCTGTAGGGTGAGATACCCTATTTAGTGTGTATGTCATTCCATCCCTAAGTTAAATTCAATGAGAATAAGGTTGAGCCATTCCCTTTTACCTTCCAGTTCTTCCCCTCCATTGTAACCATTTTCCCTTGCCTCTTTTGTATGAGATCGTTTACCCCATTCTGTCTCTCCCCATCTCCTCTCATTGTATTCCTCTCTCAACTCTTAATTTCACCTTTTAAGTATCATCCCTTCCTATTAAATTGGTCCTGTGCCCTCTCTCTATATATACCTGTACACATATATACACACAATCACATATGTATGAATATGCCCATATACCCATCTATACCGATTTATATATGTGTGTGTATATATATATATATATATATATATGTGTGTGTGTGTGTGTGTGGATATATACATATATATGTCCATTTTTATTCCCTTCTATTCTCAATCTGAGAAAAGTTTCATAAGATACAATTATCATTTTTCCATGTAGGGATATAAATAGTTTAACTTTGATAAGTTCCTTATGATTTCTTTTCTCTGTTTACCTTCTCATGCTTCTCTTGCTTCTTGTATCTGAATATCAAAATTTCTATTCAACTCTGGTTTTTTTTTTTTATCAAGAATGCTTGAAAGTCCTCTATTCCATTGAATAACCATATTTTCCCCTGAAACATGATACTCAGTTTTTTTCTGGGTAGGTGATCCTTGGTTTTAATCCCAGATCCTTTAACCTCGGGAATGTCATATTCCAAGCCCTTCTATCCCTCAGTGTGGAAGCTGCCAGATCCTGGGTTATCCTGATTGTCTTTCCACAATATTCAAATTGTTTCTTCCTGGCTGCTTGTAATATTTTCTCCTTGATCTGAGAATTCCAGAACCTGGCTACAATATTTCTAGGAGTTTCCTTTTTGAGATCTTTTTCAGGAGGTGTTTGATGGATTCTTTCAACCTCTGTTTTGCCCTCTGTACTAAAACATCAAGGCAATTTTCCTTGAGAATTTCTTAAAGGATGATTTCTAGCTTCTTTTTTTGGATCATAGCTTTTTGGTAGTCCAATAATTTTTAAATTATCTCTCCTGGATCTATTTTCTAGGTCAGTGGTTTTCCCAATGAGATATTTCACATTGCCTTCTATTTTTTTCATTTGCTTGGATTTTTTTAATAGTATCTTGATTTGTCATAAATTCTCTAGCTTACATTTGCTCCAATCTAATTGTGAAGGAATAATTCTCTTCAGTGAACTTTTGAGATTTTTTTTTCCATCTGGAAAGTTTGTCTTTTTTATGGCATTCTTCTCCTCATTGCCTTTTTGAGCTTCTTTTGTCATTTGAGTTAATCTATTTTTTAAGGTGTTAATTTCTTCAGTCAGGTTGTTGACTCTCATTTCATAACTTTCTTGCAACGTTCTCATTTCTTATCCCAATTTTTCTTCCTCTTCTCTTATTTGTTTTTCAAAATCCTTCTTAAGGTGCTCTATGGCCTGTAACCAGCTTGTATTTTTCTTAGAACCTTTTGGTGCAGGAGTTCTGACTTTGCTGTCTTCCTCCTGTTCCATGCTTTGATCTTTTTTGTCCCCAAAATAGGACTGTAAAGTTGGATTTCTCTGCTTGCTTTGCTTCCCTTGTTTGCTCATGTTGCCACTCAATTATTTGACTTTTTTGCTCTTTGCCACAGTAGGACATTGCTACCAGAGAGGGTAGCTTTGTCCTAAATTGCTGCAGTTTTTGCAGCTTCTGGAGCTGTTAATTGGGTTTCCTTTCTGTGCCTCAACAGGCTCTGGCAAGCTGGTCATACACCCCAGGACCTCCACTCTAAACCACAATCCAGATCCAGGCAGGTTAAAGCAAGAGCAATTACTCCTCAGACTGGTTGCTTGGTCCCTCTACAATCTGCAAGCTAGGAACTGAAATTGCCACATGGAGGTGGCTGCATGGCTTCGGGGCCTCAGCACCTTTTCCCTCCAATGGGTAAAGGCCATACCCACACTCTCGAACTATTGGATCCCACAGTCCACACTGCACTGACCTCTCACTTTGTCCTTAGCATATTTGTATTGATAATTCTGGAAACTGCCACAGCTGTTGGTCATCTCAAGTCCCTCCAGCAGTGGGCTGGTTGTGGCCACCCTGAGCCCAAAACCTCAGGCTAACATGGGGCTGGGCTTGGTTCCCAACACGCTGTACTTTCTGTTTCCTGCTAGACTGCCAGCCTGTCTTCACTGGGTGGTTAGCTTCTCTGTGTCATTTTGTGGGTTCTGTAGCTCCAAAGCTTGTCTAGAGGCATTGTTTTACATGAATTGGAGAAGGTGGAAGCCAGAGCTGTGTGGAAGTCCTGTTTCTACTCCATCATCTTGACCAATAGTTCCACTAAAATATCTTGAATGGTTAAAAGGAAGGTCCAAATTAAATGGAGACAGTTAGGTGGTTCAGGGAATAGAACATTAGGCCTAGACTTAGGAAGACCTTACTTCAAATCTAGGCTCAGGTTCTTTTTAACCATGTGGTTTATTACTATTGTTGTTTTTCAGGGAGTTGGATAAGTAATTTATCCAAGAATACAGAAAATAATAAGGCAGAAATTTGCATGCAATTGTAATGCCTTTTCTGCTGTGGTACATTTCCTCTCAAGAAAAGTGTTCTTTAAAATTTTCCAATTTTTCTTTTGAAAAAATAAATTTATTTTTAATTTAGGATGTAAAACAAGCATTTTCATTACATAGCATAATTTAAAAAAGATGATAGGATATGAAACTGCAAGTCTACTATGTATAACATACTATTCCTTTTAAGCATAAAATAAAATTATCATGTAAATTTTTTTTTACCTTTTCTTCCCTCCCCCTGAATTAGAGATGGCCACTATTAGACATAAATACATCGATCTGTGTAATATCATTCTATACATACTTCTATTCATCAATTATTTCTCTGGATGCAGATATCATCTTCCTCTTTATGTCCTTTGTAATTAATTTGGCTATTTATTATAGTCAAAATCATTCAGCCACACATAATTTTTCTTAAAACAATATTGCTATTACCATATACAACATTCTCTGGGTTCTATTCATTTTACTCTTCATTATTTCTTGAAAGTTTATCCATGTGTTATTTTTCTGTAAAATCAATGAGTTCATCATTTCTTATAGTACAGTAGTACATCATGATTATATACTACAATTTGTTCAACCATTCCTAAACTACAAAATGAGGAATTATAATTTCACCTATCTTCCAGGGTTATGAGGATCAAATGAGATATTGTAAAGTATTTAGCATAGTGACTGACACAGCATATACTGTATAAATTCCCACTATTATTAATGAGAAAGATAATACTGATAAATGCAAAATTCCACACTTGAATTAAAACATCCACCTTTACAAGTAAATGACAGTTAACAATTTCCTTTTTCTCAAACATTTAATTGTATTTTATTTTTCAGTTATGAATTCTCTCCCTCCACCTTCCCTTCCTCTGTCTGTTGAGAAGGTGAGAAAAAAAATTCTTACAAATATATATAGGCACACAAAACTAATTCTTGTATTATTCATGTCCAAAAATAGGAAAAGAAATAAATAAGAGAAAATACGCTTCAGTCTGCACTGAGTCCATAGTTTCTATTTGAATATGGATAAAAAATTTTCATCCTACCAACTGTCATTGGCCATTGTGTTGAACAGAGTTCCTGAGTCTTTCAAATCTGATAGTCTATAAAATATTTTTTTATTTTATTAATTGTTCTCCTTGTTCTACTCACTTCACTTTGAATCAGTTCATGCAAGACTTACAGGTTTTTGTCTGAAACCATAATCTTCATTATTTCTTATAGCACAATAGTATAATATTCTGTAGGGGAAACTTTTTGAGTATTTGGTATACTATAAATTGAATATGAGCCAATAGTTTGGAAAAATAGCTAAAAATCAATCTAATGCTGTCCTCTGATATGTTAAAAAATATTTTTCTAGAATGAGGATACAAATACGTTCACTGTTCTTTAGCTATCTAGGTGATATAGTGGGTAGAATGTTAGACTTAGAATTAAGAAGACCCATGTTAGAATTCTATCTAGGCCTTTTTTTGTCTGAGATGATTGGCAAATCACACATCCTGCCTATACTTCAACATTACATTCCTCATGTGGAAAATAGTGATAATAACTATATCAAATGAAAAAATTGTGGTAGCCTTTGTAAAGTAGAATCTGTTACCAATACAGTACTTGAGGCTTTTGTAGCATTGTGAAAAATTCTCCCTTGGGTCTCTCTGCACACCATTCCATTCTCTAGTCATTTACCAAAATGATTTTCCTAAAACCTAGGTGTGACCATGTTATTCCTCTACTCAGCAAACTCCTCTGTTTTTTTTTATTACCTCCAGGATCAAATATGAACCTCCATTTGGCATTTAAATCTTTTTGAGAAGTTGACTCCTTTCTGTTTCTGGACTTCTTATACTTTACTCAGCTCTTTGCAATATACTTCATCACTGTCTGCCCTAACTCGTGTTCCTCAAACAATACTAAAGAGAAAAGTCTTCCAGCTGCTATGCAGCTTGTTCTCTGACATTCTCTTCTATTATGTTGATAAATTGAATTGGCTTGTTTATTGACACTTTTTCTCCTTGTATTATAATTTGAGCCCCTGAAGGGAGAAACTTGGGGTTTTTTTGTTTTTCTTTGAAGCCCTAACACTCAGTGCACTGTATGGTATATAGTAAGCACTTAATAAATGCTTACCTGACTTATTACAGATATTTCACAGGTTGCAAATATCAAATTATATGTATATATGTGCATATATGTGTATGCATGTATTTTATATACACACATACATATACATATGTATGTGTGTTACAAAATATGACAAAGTACACCCACCATATTTAATTACAGTTATCAAAATTGAGTTTAAAAAATAAATCATTTAGGACCACACCCAGAAATAACTGGATGTGTAACCTTGAGCAAGTTACTTAACCCCGATTGCATAAAAAAAAAAAAATCATTGACCCCAGGTTAAAAAAACTCTGCTCTACAATTTGGAACTATGTCAAAGGGCTATAAAATTTTGCATATTCTTTGATCCAGAAATAGAAGTTTTAGATCTGTATCCCAAGGAGATCACAAATATGGAAAAAGGACCCATGTGTACAAAAATATTTATAGCAGCTCTTTTTGTGATGACCAAGAATTGAAAATTGAGAAAATTCCCATCAATTGGAGAGTGGCTGAACAAGTTGTGGTATATGAATATAATGGAATACTATTGTTCCATGAGAAGTGATGAGCAGGTAAACTTCAGAAAAACCTAGAAAGATTTACATGAACTGATGCTGAGGGAAGTGAGAAGAACCAGAACTTTGTACACAGTAATAGCAGCATTGTGTGATGACCAACTAAACTGTTCTCAGCAATACAAGGATCTAAGACAATTCCAAAGGACGCATAATGGAATGATGGAAAATGCTATTCACATACAGAGAAAGAACTATGGATGCTGAATGTAGATCAAAGCATACTATTTTCTCTCTATTTTTTTTTTCTTCTTTCTCATGATTTTTTCTTTTGGTTCTAATTCTTCTTTACAACATACTAATGTGGAAGCATGTTTAATATGATTGTACATGTATGGTCTATATCAGATTGTATGTCACCTTGGAGAGAGGGGGAAGCAGAAGGAAGGGGAGAAAATTTAGAACTCAAAATCTTATAGAAGTAAATATCAAAAATTAAAATAAATAAATATTTTTTGAAAAGAACCTTTGCTTTAGAGTGAGAGAACTTGTGTTTAAATACTCTCTTTGATACTTAATACTTATATAACCTTGGTCATGTCACTCAATCTTTCTGCCCTTCCTCTGTTTCATCACTTCTTAGGTTCCTTCCAAACTTAGCTCTAAGGTCCTAAAATGATGATAAAGATGAAACAGATTCAAAACAAGATGATAAGAATGTTATGTGGACAAGAGAAAATGCAATAGAAGTAGTGACTGGAGGAACTGGGGATATTTAAAGACATATCTACTTCCATGCCATAAAGATGCATCATAATAGAACTCTGTGGAAGATTTTAGCATATTATTTTATAGCCTTACATGCTTTGGTATATAGATGTGCTATACTATTTAGGATAATGTTATATGCTATTTAATATAGTATATAGAAGAGAAAAGCTTAAAAAGACTTCAGATGTTTCAAAGTTGTCATGTAGAAGAGGGAATTGATTCATTCTGTCTGGCACCAAAAAAAGAACTAGGAGAAATAAGTGGAAATTGAGTGGGGGAAAGCAGATTTTGTTTTGACAGGAAAGGAAATAATTTTAATAATCTAGACTGTCAAAAGTCAAAGTGTAGGCCTCAGGGGACAATAGAGATAATAGGTTCCCCACCATTGTACATCTTTAAGCAGAGGCCATATAACTATGTGTCAGTTCTTTTGTAGAGAGGATTCTTAATTAAGCACAGGTTGGACCAGATGACCTCTGAGGTCCCTTCCAGCTCTGAGATTCTATGATTCTGTGACCAGAATTCCAGCAGAAGACAACTGGATACTGAACAAGAAAAAGTCTATCTTATCAAAGAAAGGGCACAGGGTGAAGGGAGGAACTTTAAGGGGATTAGAGTCATTAAAATATTTAGACAAGGTGACAGAACCATCTGCAAAAATTTTCCAGGGCAACCTGAAACACTGGGAAGGAAACTTTGGAAAGGTAGTCAAAGAAGTACCTTCCACCAACTAGGGAATCACAGATAATCAAGAGACAGCAAAAGGAAGTAAATTCTAAAGGAGACTGAGAATCCCACAAGTGTTGTTTAAAAAAAAAAAATTACCTCAGGTAGAAAAACTTCAGGTGGACCCAGCATGCTTAGGACCATAGATTTAGAGCTGGAAGGGCAGGCAGTTGAGTCCAGGTCACTCAGTTTACAAATGAAGAAACTGAGGCATGGAGAGATTAAATTATTTGTCATACAACTAGCAAATATCTGAAGCAAGATTTGAACCACTATCTTCCTGATGTCCAGTTTAGTGCCCTCCCACATCACTATACATCCTTTTTCTTTCACCATGGACAAACTAATTCTTGAAATAAGGTCACAATAATGGATTAAAAGTCCCCTTTATCATCTAGGCACCAAACTCCAGGAGGACTGCCTTTCCTTGCTTAAATGAACTAGCCGGTAAGAACATAAAAAATATAGCAATTCTTCATATTGCTGGAAAGTTATCAAGTGTCTCAAGAAGGGAAAAGGAAATAGATCACTCTAGTCTTAAACTTCTTAGACATTTTCTTCTCATTCTTGTCTCTAGTGAGGGTTGTGGAATGAACCTCCTAACAGAGCCCTCATTTCCCAGTGATTAATCATGGAATGTCATTTTCTGATTATAAGTAGGTCTTAGATCCAGGGCAGTAGCAGACAATATAATTGCCACTTAAGTGGTTCATACATTGATTTTTGCAGGTAGTGGAGGTGAGAGGTTAGACCTCCAAAATGAAATACTTTGGAAAGATGGAACCTAGTTGATTTATTTCAATTCCTTTAAATTCAGGGTCCTCTCACATCAGGCCTACTGAGTCTATAGGATAAATCAATGCTACAAAATCTGTAAAGGAAGAGAAGAATGGGAGTAAAAAAATGAGTAGGAAGGGTGTGTGTGTGTGGGGGGGGAGAACTATGAAAAACCAGGGCATATTTTCCCACATGTTTACATGGAATTACATTAATTCTATAATAAACATTGCACAACCCTCCCTCCCTCAAATTTAGTTCACTTGCAAGTAATAGTATCACCTTCCTCATGCCATTGTCTTCTCCAAAATCAAAGGACAAACAACAAACTGTGAGTAGAACATACTGCTCCACTGAGGACCCAACTGGCTATTTCCAGTTGGGAAATGCAGCTGCTTCCTTGCTTTGCCTTGCCTTGCCTTGCCTCTTTCCTTTCCCTTCCTTTCTTTCCTTTTCTTTCCTTTTTCCTTCCTCTCCCTCCCTCTGTCCATGTAGGGTATCATACCTTTCTATACCTTCTGGTATTCTGCACAAAGGAATGTAAATTTTGATTACTGAAACCTTGAAAAATATCTTGGGGTTTATGAGCTAGATTTCTTTCTTTAGAACCATGCCTGAAACTCAGTTCAATCTGGCTCTCATTGATTGACCAGCAATAGCTCCTAGCCCAAACCTCACTAGGGGTCATTGTAAATGTAAATAATAATTATTTCTATTTTGCCTAGAAACTCTGAGGGTCTTCCTCTCTCAGACTGATTTTTTATTAGGTAAAAGAGTCCATTATTCATCTCATTTCTTACCTAGTCTTAATTACTGAATGGGTATCGTCTCAGTCAAATGGAGACCCAGAAAAGACCTCAGCTTAAAAGGACCAAGGTCTCCCACTGCAACTGAGGCCATCTCTTGTCATCCTGATTTATATCATGCCACTGAACCCAGATGACTTTGGAGGAGAAAGTGAAACTGATGACTTTGCCTTGCCCTCCATCACTTAAATCCAATTCACTTGTAAGTCATATCAGGGCATCACCTTCCTGACACCCTGGCCCTCTTTGAGAAAGAAAGACAAACAACAACAACCGCTGAAAGTTGGGATTGACATAGAGAGAAAGACTATGAACTAGGTACTGTTCTCCTTGATAAAGTAGGGGAAAACACAATATAGTAGTCAATCCAAACAAGGACTGGGAAGGGGTTCTATATCTGTAGGTAATGGACATCAAAGGAAGAGAGAGTGATGAGTGATGGCAACAGAGGGAGTATATGGCTCTGTCAGGGAGGTACAAGGGCAGTGCTTTTGTCTTCATCTCTAGAATGTCCAGGGAAATGAAAGAAAGTACACCTACTACTGGTGTGCGTGGGGGGATCAATTGGAAGAAATGCCTGATGAGTTAGATTATTGCTCTAAGAACAGTGCACTAATTTATTTTCACTGTTTGGAATGGCAGACCAAGGTCCTATACACAAAGTTAAGAGACAGGTTTCCATGACTATAAAAACATGGAATCAGTGTGACAAGGTTTAATTCAAAAGGCAATGTCATCAATGAAACTCTGTTCAAAGGACACAGTGGAGGTGGGATAGGGGCACTGGGCCTGAGTACCGAGTTATATGGGGATGAAGGAACAAATATTTGTAGTAGGAGAAGGAAATTTTCGTCTAGGCAACATAGAATTCTGAATAAAAGTGATTCAGAATGGAAAAGAGAGTTTGCTAGTCATGGGACAAATGATTGCTACAAAGCTTTACAGTTATTCAAGGCAGCTCTGCTCCAGATATAGGTGCCAATTATGATTTGTTGTTTAGTAGCTGTTGTACCTGGGTTAGATGAGGTAGACAGGTGGGGAGAAGTCTGATGTCTGAGCACAAGGTAACTATGGAGAAATGGTTACATTGAAGAGGCTGATGTATGTCGGAACTTAGGACCATTTGACTCAGGGAGAGAGAATTTTTCTGGAAAGACATGGCATATAGTATGGAAGGTAAAATGAAATGCTGTACATATAAGTTAGGTCAATAGTTCACTTAGGTTAAAAAATAATACAGTGTGCTATGTATGAGTCATGAAATAGAGGCTGGAGTAGTGATCCAAATCCAAGGGAGAATCAGTCAATCATTCATTTAGTCAGTCAAGTAGTTAGTCAACAATCATTTATGAGATACTTATAGTGTCTCAGACATTATATGAATTATTGAGGATAGGAAGACCAGAACAGGCCATGTCTTGAAGAAGTTTGCATTCTAATGGAGTGAAACAACATGCAAACAACTATATACAAAAAACATATACACAAAATGAATTTAAGGCAATCTTAGGATGTATTGCTTCCAAAAACATTATGGTGAATGTAGCATAATTTGTTTAACATAAAGTCAGCTCAATTTTAATTATGGTAGAATGCTAGTCTTATAAGCTACATCTCAATTGCTGTGGCTCTAGACTATAGGAACAAACCCTCTATGTCAGAAATTCTTAACCTGGGGTACACAGATCCCCAAAGTGTCCATTGCTAGATGACAGAGGATCTGTGAATATAAATAGAAAAAAACCAGACTACATCTTTATTTTCACTGTCTTTGATCCAAAACGTGTCATTTCCTTCAGGTATGAATGTAGACAACACACTGTTGTTCTGGGGAGTAAGTAATTTCTAGGTCCCAAGTACAATGCATAACTCTAGGGATAGAAAGAAAGGAAAATTTGTGCTGCCTTCCATTAAGGAGATCTCAATCTAATGGAAAAGACATCAAACAACTCTGAACACATAAAATGTACAGAGTAAATTAAAGAGAATCACAGAGGGAAGATACTAATATTTAATGGGATCTGGAGAAACAACTTGCAGGCAGTGGGATTTTGACTGAGATTGGGAGGAAATCAGGGAAGCCAGAAGGGAGGGACAAAGATAGAGAGCATTCCAGGCAATGGGGGTCAGTCAGTGAAGATGCATAAAGTAGGCAGATGGAATGATGTGCTAGGAACAGCAAAGAAGCCAGTGTTACTGAATTATAGTCACTTGTCCACAAATGCTTGTTGTTAACATGACTGAGTGTTTGGCACCCAAAGTAGAACAAGAACCAAGCAAGGACAATTAGGAGCTAGCTAGTATTAATGAAGAACAACCTTTCCATCTTTGAAACTAGCTGCTCTATGCTCCTGAGAAGGTACATGACTGAGTTCAGTCTAAAGCTAGCACTACTGGGATTATTCTTACCTTCAGTGGGGGAGAACACAGGAAAAAAGGAGAAGGGAAATTATTTCCTCCCCATGCCTAGGAAAATGTATAATCAGCACTCTCCTGGGGTGAACAGGACATGGATACAGAACAGTCAGTATCATATTTGCCTTATATAGTAGCTGAAGAAAAGAAAAATTAAAAACATTTCCTATGGGACCCAATTCTCATTCATTTCTGCACCCTGTGGATCCTGTGCATATTACTTTTAAGTGAATGGAAATTCTGTACTGGGGAAGTCATTAACAAACAGCCACATATGAAATATTTCCCCAATAAAAGTTTCAATTACACTTTCTTGGTTCCATGACCTTTTCTGCTTTCTTTTGTACTTGTAAGAGGTCCATGACTTTTAAAATTAAAAATAATTGTGTGTTGTTTGTTGTTGTTGCTATTGGGTTTTTGTTTATTTGTTTTAACAGTGGTTTTATAATCAGATACAAATGGCATTGTGTTGTGTTTTTTTTTTCCTAAGCTTACTTACTCTGTAGTGTATTGCTGGTAAAAATGTGTTTGGTTCACACAAAGAAACGTAGTTATCCATCAGTCCTTATAGATTTGAGACAATTTATCAGTGTTGGAGATGTCTTGCTCATTCAAGGAAAGAAGAAAAACTCTTGAGTGCTAAGTGCTTACAATTCCTATAAACTGATTGACAATTTATCCGAGAGGAGGCACAATTAAACTGGCATTAAACAAGTTCCTGACAATTATGAGTAAATACAATTCTTGATCAATGAAGACTGTCTTTATAGTCACACCTTCAGACTTGTCCTTCCTCTTCTCATTGATTCCTTGGGGAGTCTGATGAACCCTAAGGACATTGCTCAGAATAATCTTTTTAAATAATTGAAGGAAATGTTAAAATTGCAGTTAGAGGCTAATGAACATAAACTTTTTTTTCTCTTGTAAAGATACATAAACCCTATCTACAGACTGCACCAGAGGTTAAAAATCCTTCATTTAGTTACTTATAGCCTGGATAAATTATACTTTCATCAGAATTCTTTAGCAGGTGGTCTTACATTTGATCTGCTATTTTAGACTATAAGGTTAATATAAATGCCTCATGAAATCATGATCTGTTTTTCATTTTTAAAACAACTTAAGTAACTAAAATAGCATTTTATTTGTCATGGGAAACTGAGTAAAAAACAGGTCAAAGGAGTAAAAGTTGAATACAAATAATGACTTCATGGCAAATGTTCACCTTGCCTGTCATTAATTGGTTCTAGGAAAATATGATGTTGGGTGAAACAACATTACAAGGGAAAGTCAGTTCCAGAAAAACAATGCAATAAATTGGCACTTAATTGAAATCACAGTGTGGTTGCTCATAAGCCATTAATGATATTGCCACATGATGACATTACTTAGGTTAACCATGTTTGTGTTATACTTATACATGTAGACTACATAAGCACATACACCACTTGTGACTCAGCTGGCCCCCACAAATTCGGGTTTCAAACTTTGGGCTCGCACAGGCAAGGTATTATCCTAAGGAAACATGCCCTTCAAAAGAAGGCATTAGGTGTTGTTATTGTTGTTTCTACTCTCTCGGCTATAATGCTGTCACAGTAGAATACCAAATGCAAATTAAGGATGAACAGATGGACCTAAGCCAGTCATATTCATTCCTTTGTTCCTCTCTTGCCCTGCTTCTGCCTCTGGATTCTTTTTGCACCACTTTCCAGCAGCGTTATCACCATCGAACAGGCCTTTATCATCATTTTACATCGGCCTTCTCAAACTGAAAGATTCCATTCCCCCAGGCAGTCCCATCTCCTAATGGTCAGTTTACCCCAGAACCTCCATTTTGAGGAACAGCTTAGACCAGCCATGTTCACCACTTCATTCCTCTCTTAGCTCTTCTCCTGACTCTCCAGATGTATGTTGTCAATGAATTCTAATACAGTTGTCCCTTTTCAGCTTCCTTTTAAGTGTTGTCTTTCCCCACATTGGGGCATCTAGGTGACACAGTGGATAGAGTACTGGACTTGGAATCAGGAAGTCTCGTGTTCATGAGTTCAAATCTAACATCAGACCCTTACTAGTTGTGTCTTAACACTTAACTCTGTCATTTAACTCTGTCGTTTAACTTTAAGAAGTCTAATACCAAAAAAATCAACCAAAAAAAAAAGAGAAAAAAAAGAGGAAAGAGAAGAAAGGAAAGGAAAGGGGGGGAGGAAGAGAACATTCCCTTTTAAGTACAGAGAGGAAATGGTCATGTTATGTTATTCAAGTATTTAATGATTTCTGCTGTATTTCATAATATGTTATATACTATATGTGGAAATGCAGCTATTTGTGGGCAAACATTATGCCATTTAAGTCATTACAAATCAGCCAAAGTATCAACATATTTTGAAATGGAGCTATTAGCAATGAAAATGTCAGGTTATGGCTAACTTATGTTCAGCAGAATAAACATAACAATGAACCCATTACAAGTTAGACTTGAACATTGTAAGATCTCTCCGTAATGGATTTAAAGGGCATGGTAAGGCAGCAGGCCACTTTTGCACTTCAGTAGGAATTTGTTTATTCTGCTCCAGGTAGAGCTAACTATCCTAATATTTTGAAACAACCCTAAATGGTGCTTTGAAAATCTACAATTGTACCTTTATTTCTCATGATGCTTTAGGTGACTTTTACCTGTGAAAAAAAGCTTATTACTTTCACATGTAACAGTCCATCTTCTACTACTCATTCCCTACTTGATTTTTTTAATATGAGATATATCATATGTGTGTGTGTATGTGTCAGATTAAGGATTAAAAGTGCTTCATGATAGTCAATGGCTTGAATGTTAAACTCTTACTCTCTCTCACACAGATATTTTTCATGAATCTATGTAATATTGTGAGAAATGATTGGTTTATGCAAAAATAAATTTGTGTGAGACACTCAGCAGTATTTCATTATGTCAGTGTTTTATTTGGTCAAGTACACTTATTTAGTTTAAAGGGATCTGAAGTCAATCAATTTAATTAAGGCCAATTTTAAAAAATTAGGCAATACTATGCAAGGCATTGCAGTAAGCTTCTAAAATAACCCTAATATTTTAGGGATGATAATGTAGAATTGCTATCTGATCTCTACTTGAACATTTCAAGTGAAAGGGAACTCATTATGTCACAAGATGTCCTATTCTGCTGCACAGCTGTAATTGTTAGAGTTATTTTTTTTTTTTTGGTTAAAATCAGTTTTCATGTTACTCCCCCACACTGGTTCTAGTTCTCTCCATTGGTGAAACACAAACAAATCTGTCATCTTATCCTTATGACAGCCACTCAAATATTTGATAACAGCTTTCATGCTTCCCCTTAGTCTTCTCTTCTCCAGATTAAACATCTTCAGTCTTTTCAACCTTTTCTCATATGTATTCAGTGAATAAAAGGCAGATCTCAAAAAGCAGCTTGCAGCCACAGTTGGGCCCTGGGAAACATAGGACTGACCAGACTGCAATTATCAGAGCAGGACAGTTGAACTAGATAATAAGTATAGTTCAAGAAATAGCCTCAGGGCAGAACCAAACAGACCAACATAAAGTGATCTGTATCTGCTTTCTTCTCATGGGATTTCTAACCCATCACTAGTGCTCATGGATAAAGTCAGCTGGTGAAATAAGGAATCAGGTCAGAGAGGCCCAATGCAGGGAATCCTTTAATAAAAGCAACAACAAAATATATTAAAAATAAGAGTTTAAATTTATTATAGCTCTGATAAAGCATAATAGTGTTTAAAGTTTGTGAGATGTTTTACATGCATTATCTCATATATTCCTCAAAGTTACCCTGTAGAGTAATCCTTATATAGATTTTAGCTCCATTTAAAAAATAGTTGATACCCTTCATTTTTTTATGTCAACTACATTTTACAATATATTCCTCTACCTTCCTGAGCTCCATACCTTATTTTTCAAAATTTATGACTTTAAATACATTTTCATTGTCTTTTGTACTGTATACCATCATAATTATCCCGTGTCCTTCCTCCTTCACCTCTCAGAAAGCTATCCCATATAATAAATATTATTTTTAAAAAGGAAAAAATAAATCAGAACAACTGATTTATATATATATATATATATATATATATATATATATATATATATATATTTAGTATATTTAAAAGTTCCCAAAACATGTGCAAAGTTAAATATCTGTGTACCTCTTATCCCCATGAAAGAATGGTTTGGGGCTGTACGCTCCTATTTCTTCATTTGAATCATGCTTGATATTCACAATTTTGTGACCTTTACCTTGGACTCTGTTTAGGTGTGTGATTATTCTGTCCATTTATACACTGGTAGTTACTGTGTATATTGTTTTCTTGGCTCTGCTTACTTTGGTTTGTGTTCAATTTTTTTCCATACTTTTTTGTATCCATCAATTACCTAATCTCTTACAGTAATATCCATTTATATGCATGTACCAAAAGTTGTTTAGCCATTCATCAATAGATAATTATTTACTTTGTTTCTTATTCTTTACTATCAAAAAAAGTGCACATATAAATATTATTGTGTGTATGGGGATAATTTTCTTCAATGGCTTTCTTGGAGTATAACCCTAAAATTGGAATTTCTGGTGCAAAATATAGAGACATTTTAGTAACTTCATTTATATAATTACAAATTACTTTCCAAATTATATGTATCATTTAATAGCTCCAACAACAATGTTTTAGTATTCCTATCTTTTCACATGCTGTGGAACAGTGACTATTGCTGTTCCCTCTCCTCCCCTTCAATTAGTTCTGTTCTTTTGTTTTGTTTTGATTTGATTTCATTTTTACACGTCTTTCCAGAGAGGATTTTTCTCATTCACAGAGGATTTTTCTCACTCTCTCTAATATCCCTTCTTACTTCCCTTCTACTCCAGAACCTTATTCTCTGTTTCATGGTCTCTATAATTATCTAGTTACTCTGTATTCTTTGCATTCCTCATGGAAATAGAAAAGAAAAAAAAAACTTGTTAGGTTTTCATTCTGGGCTCTCCCATCTAGGTAGTTTCTTTCATTGCCTTGTAGAGTTTGTCTTGTAGATTAACTTTTCCATTGTGTTTTTTTACTCACAGAATAATGATAATTCCTCTAGGTAACTTAGAAAAACCTGTTCAATGGTAGCACTTCCAAACATATCATGTTCTTGGTTATTGAATCCATTAATAACATATATGCTCACCTTGGTTATTTCCTTTCCCTCATGTACTTCAAAATCTATTACCTAGATCTATTCCCTTCAATTTCCCCAGGTGTCAGTGGTCTCAGTGGTTCACAAATTTATTATTTCTATTTCTTTTTTTTTAAATAAACTTATTTATTTTTAGTTTTCAACATTCACTTCCACAAGATTTTGAGTTACAATTTTTTTCTCCCAGGCTTTCCCCTACCCCCACCCCAGAATAATAAGCCTACTAAACTCCCCTTGCCCCAATCTGTTCTCTCTTATATCCTCCCCCATAACTCCCCTAATTTTCTAGTAGGCCAAGATGGATTTTTATACCCCCTTGCCTGTGTATCTTATTTCCCAGTTGCATATAAAAAAAAAACAATTTTTTAAACATTTGTTTTTAAAACTTTGAGTTCCAGATTTTTTCACTTCTTCCCTCCTTACCCACCCACACTGGGAAGATAAGCAAGTCAATATCCTGTAGGGTAAGGTATCCAACTGAGTCTTTGTTATTCCCTCCTTAAGCCAGATTCAATGGGAATAAGGTTGACCCATTCCCTTTCACCTTCCTATTCTTCCCCTCCATTGTGACAGTGTTCTCTTGCCTCTTTTATAAGAGATAATTTACCCAATCTATCTCTCCCTTTCTCTTTCCCCCAATAAATTCCTCTATCAACTCTTAATTTTATTTTTTAGATATCATCCCTTCATATTCAACACATCCCGTCCCCTCTGTCTATGTATACATGAACATTCATATGCCCACACTCTCATTATATTTTTAATGCTTTATTAACTTCTGATTTACATCATTCGTTTCCGCCAGATTTTGAGTTACAAATTTTCTCCCCATTTTTTCCCCACCCATCACCCCAAAACAGCAGTCCTACATGATATCCCCACCTCCAATCTGCTCTCTCCCATATTTTCTCCCATACCCGTTTCAACTTTTCCAGAGGATCTCTATGCCTCAGTGCCTGTATATCTTTTTTTTCCTTAATAACATGTAAGATGGTATTAATAATAGTAAACACACACACACACACACGCACACACACACACACATATATATATATA
>NW_027187391.1:62510542-62547703 GCF_028583685.1 Petaurus breviceps papuanus
CCCTTCCATCATCCCCCCTCACATCCCCTTCCCCCCCTATTCTCCTGGAAGGTGAGATTACCTATTTAGTGTGTATTTCCCTCCCTCCTTGTGATAGTAATGGCAATTAAAGATTCCCCTGTATTGGCTTGGTTTTCAAATTGATTGTATTAAAACCCAGAGTTTGTTAATCCCACCTGTGGGATGGGCTTGTTGATGTGAAAAGAAAGTCCTGAAGTGGGAGGAGCTGGTGATGTAGATTTGGAGAGACAAGAGAGAGGCGGAAGTTCTTTTTGGAAGCAGCACCTCGTGGAGAGAGAGAGACTAAGAGATTGCTGGTGGCCGCTTTGAATTGCCCTGGACTTTTGAGACCTGCCCCCTGAGCTGCCAAGGACTGAGGAGACATGGCTGTTTTGCTGGTACTTTGTCTGTCTGTTTTGATGTTATTTTGCCAGATTTGTCCACTGGTGAAAGACTGTCCTGTTGAAGAAGTCCTGGAACCTGGCATTTGGTTAAGAAGGCCTGAGACTGTCCTGCAGACAGAGAGTGAATACTGTCCACTGGTGAGGGACAGTACTGAGAGTGAATACTGTCCACTGGTGAGGGACAGTACTGTTGTTGCAGGGGTCTGGAGACTGTCCGGCAGACAGAATGAATACTGTCCACTGGTGAAGGACAGTGCTGTTGTTGCAGGGGTCTGGGAGCCTTTCTGTTGGTTCAGAAGCCCTGAAGAAGGATTTTCTTGTTGTATGTTTACAGAAATCCTGGGAGAGGGCTTTGCTAATGTGTTCATGGGTTCTAGGACTGTTCTACAGACAGAGGATAAATTCATGAAGGGACTGGCAATGTATCTTATGGCCTTGCTAAGCCTTGTCTCTCCAGGAACTAAGATTGCTGAGAACTTGCCTCGTGTCAAGATGAAGAAAAGACCTCCATTTGGGTATTAAGTGCTGTGTTTAAACTTGATGTAACTCTGGGGTAGATTCAATTGTGATCCAGGGGTGGGGAACTTTTGACCTTTTTGTGTTCTATGGTTGAGCAAATGAATGTATTTTACTTATGTTTGGAAACTAATCTCCATTTGAGAAGAGGGGCTTTGTGGTGGACTTAATTAAGGTATAGCCTAGGGGTGGAGAAGTATTTAGAACAGAGACTTTGTAATTGATTGAATGATTGGAAGGACCTGGGATGGGGTAGTACTTGGAGATTATTTAATCATACTTAGTAAATACTGTATTTTGAATGATGTCATGTTTTGATCTTCTCTGTTCTGGGTTTGTTACTGAGTAAAATAGAGAGCACCTATGCTTGTATTTTGAACCTGGGAAGTTGCCTTCTTTTGGCATTACATTACACTCCTCAAGCCAGATTCAATAGGAATAGGCCCTTTTGCCTTCCTATTCTTCCCCTCCATTGTAACCATTTTCCCTTGCCTCTTCTGTATGAGATGGTTTGCCCCACTCTGTCTTTCCCCATCTCCTCTCATTATATTCCTCTCACCTCTTAATTTCACCTTTTAAGTATCATCCCTTCCTGTTAAATTGGTCCCGTGCCCTCTATCTATGTATACCTGTAAACGTATATACACACATTCACATATGTATTCATATGCCCGCATACCCTCATATAAAGACATATATATATATATATATACATATTTCTAATCCCTTCAACTACTGAGAAAAGTTTCATAGGTTACAATTATTGTTTTTCCATGTAGGAATAGTTCCACTTTGGCCAGGTGGCTCAGCGAGCAAGAGCACCGGCCCCAGTGCTGGGACGACCCAGATCAAATCCAGGCCCAGACACCCAGTACCACACCCAGAAACAACAACTGGCCATGCAACCCCGAGCAAGCCACTCAACCCCAATTGCTTTAAAAAAAAATAGTTCAACTTTGATAAGTTCCTTATGATTTCTTTTCCCTGTTTACCTTCTCATGCTTCTCTTGCTTCTTATATCTGAAAGTCAAATTTTCTATTCAACTCTGGTTTTTTCAGCAAGAATGCTTGAAAGTCCTGTATTCCACTGAATGACCATATTTTCCCCTGAAACATGATACTCAGTTTTGCTGGGTAGGTGACTCTTGGTTTTAATCCCAGCT
Source organism: Petaurus breviceps papuanus (assembly GCF_028583685.1). Classification (NCBI taxonomy): domain Eukaryota; kingdom Metazoa; phylum Chordata; class Mammalia; order Diprotodontia; family Petauridae; genus Petaurus; species Petaurus breviceps. The sequence continues at coordinate 62,512,626 of NW_027187391.1, forward strand.
CCCTTGACCTCCGGAATATCACATACCAGGCCCTTCAATCCCTCAGTGTAGAAGCTGCCAAATCCTGGGTTATCCTGATTGTGTTTCCACAATATTCAAATTGTTTCTTCCTGGCTACTTGTAATATTCTCTCCTTAATCTGGGAATTCCGGAACCTGGGTATAATATTCCTAGGAGTTTCTTTTTGGGATCTTTTTCAGGAGGTGATTGGTGGATACTTTCAACCTCTATTTTGCCCTCTGGTTCTAAAACATCAGGGCAGTTTTCTTTGAGAACTTCCTGGAGGATGCTTTCCAGGCTCTTACTTTGGTCATGGCTCTCAGGCAGTCCAATAATTTTTAAATTATCTCTCCTGTATCTATTTTCCAGGTCATTGTTTTTTCCCATGAGATATTTCACATTGCCTTCTATTCTTTCATTTGTTTGGATCTGTTTAACAGCATCTTGATTTCTCATAAAGTCATTAGCTTCCATTTGCTCCAATCTAATTCTGAAGCAATGATTCTCCTCAGTGAGCTTTTGAGATTCTTTTTCCATCTGTCAAATTCGACTTTTTAAGGCATTCTTCTCCTCATTGCCTTTTTGAGCTTCCTTTGCCATTTGAGTGAGTCTGTTTTTTAAGGTATTATTTTCTTCAGTCAGGCTGTTGACTCTCATTTCATAATTTTCTTGCATTGTTCTCATTTCTCTTCCCAATTTTTCCTCCACTTCTCTTATCTGCTTCTTAAGGTCCTCTATGGCCTGTAACCAGCTTGTATTTTCCTTTGAAGCTTTTGGTGCAGGAGTTCTGACTTCACTGATTTCCTCCTGTTCCATGTCTTGCTCCTTCTTATCCCCAAAATAGGAGTGTAATGTTGGAATCTTCTGTCTGCTTTGTTTCCTTTGCCTGCTCATTTTGCCACTCAATGATTTGACTTTTGGGCTTTTTGCCACAGTAGGACTCTGTCACCAGACAGGGGAGTTTTTGTCCCAAACGCTGAGGTTTTCTCAGCTGCCAGAGGTATTAGATGGGTGCCCTCTCTGAGGTCTCCACATGCTCTGGCAAGCTGGACACACACCCCAGGACCTCCACCCTAGATGGCAATTCAGATCCAAGCAGGTTAAAGCAAGAGCAATTACCCCTCAGACTGGTGCTTGGTCCCCCTACACTCTGCAGGCCAGGAGCTGAAGCCGCCATGTGGGGCTGGCAGGCTGTGCTGGTGTCTCAGCGGTTTCTTGCCCCGGGGGTAAAAGCCACACACTCCCACTTACTGGGTCCCAAAGTCCAGACTGCCCTGGCCTCTCACCTTGTCCTTCGCATCTATGTGTTGATAAATCTGGAAACGGCCACAGCTGCTGCTGATCTGAAGTCCCTCTGTCAGGGGCTGGTCAGGCCTGCCCTGGGGCTAGAGCCTCGGTGTGGTGCTGGGCTTGGCTCCCAGAGCATTGCGCTGGCCGATTCCTGCCAGCCTGCAGGGCTGTTCTCAGCGGGAGGTTAGCTTCTCTGTGTCATTTTGTGGGTTCTGCAGCTCCAAAGTTTGTTTAAAGTCCCCTTTTTACATGGATTAGGGAGGGTGGAAGCCGGAGCTGCGGGAGGGTCGTGCTTCTACTCCGCCATCTTCATATGCCCACACTCTCATATGTGTTTATATACACATATACCCTCCTATACATACATATATGTATGTATACATATATACATATATATTCCCTTCAACTATGCTCACACTCAAAAAAGTCTTATGAGTTAAAATTATCATTTTCCATGTAAGAATGTAAATAAGTCAACTTTAATAAGTTCCTTATGATTTATTTTTCCTGTTTACCTTCTCATGCTTTTCTTGCTTCTTGTATTTGAAAGTCAAATTTTCCGTTCAGCTCTAGTTTCTTCATCAATAATGCTTAAAAAATCCCCTACTTCATTGAATGACCACATTTTCCCCTGTAGCATTATACTCAGTTTTTCTGGGTAGGTGATTCTTGGTTTTAACCCTAGCTCCTTTGAGCTCTGGAATATCATATTCCATACCCTTTGGTCCCTTAAGGTAGAAGCAGCTAGGTCTTGTATTATTTTGATTGTGTTTCCACAATACTCAAGTTGTTTCTTCCTGACTGCTTGCAGTATATTCTCCTTGACCTGGGAACATTGGAATTTGGCTATAATATTCCTAGGAGTTTTCTTTTGAGGATCTTTTTCAAGAGGCGATTGGTGAATTCTTTCAATTTCTATTTTGCTCTCTGGTTCCAGAATATCAGGGCAATTATGCTTGATAATTTCTTGGAAGATGGTGTCTAGGCTCTTTTTTTTTGATCATGTCTTTCAGGTAGTCCAATAATTTTTAAGTTATCTCTCCTGGATCTATTTTCCAGGTCAGTGGTTTTTCCAATGAGATATTTCACATGTCCTTCTATTTTTTCATTTGTTTGGATCTGTTTTATAGTATGTTGATTTCCCATAAAGTCATTAACTTCCAATTGCTCCAATCTAATTTTGAAGGAGTTATTCTCTTCAGTGAGTTTTTGAAATTCCTTTCCCATCTGGCAAATTTGGCTTTCCAAGGCATTCTTCTCCTCATTGGCTTTTTGAGCCTCTTTTCCCCTTTGAGTTAGTCTACTTTTTAAGGTGTTATTTTCTTCAGAATTTTCTTGGGTGTGCTTTAGCAGGCTGTTGACTCTCTTTTCATCATTTTCTTGTATCATTCTCATTTTCTTCCCAATTGTTCCTCTACTTCTCTTACTTGTTTTTCAAAATCCTTTTTGAGTTCCTCCATGGCTGGTAATGAATTCATATTTTTCTTTGATGCTTTTGATGCAGGAGTTCTGACTTTGCTGTCCTCCACTCCATATCTTGGTCATTTTTGTCTCCAAAAAGGAATCTATGGTTTTATTATGTTTCCTGGGCTTGCTCATCTTGCCAATTACTTGACTTTTGAGCTCTTTGCCACAGTAGAATTCTGCTTCCAGAATGGAGAGAGCTTTGTCCCAAATTGCTGGGATTTTAGCAGCTGCTTGAGCTATTAGTTGGATGCCCTCTGTACAGACACCACAAGCTCTGGCTCACTGGTTATATACCCCAGGACCACCACTTAAGATCACAATCCATATCTATGCAGGTTAGCAAGAGCTATTGCCCTCTAAATGGTCACTTCGTCCCCCTGAAATCTGCAAGCCAGGAGCTCCCGAGGCAGTCAGGCAGCAGTGGCTGCACAGCCACTTCACCTCTTCCACTTCTCTCCCTAGGGGCAAGGGTCAAACTGGACTCTCAATCCCCCTGTTCCCACAGAGTTTCACACTGACCTTTTACCTTCTTTTTGCTGTTTATGGGTTGATCAGTCTGGAAACAGCCACAGCTTCTGGTGATTCTGTCTCCTGAAGTCTGCTCTAGGCCCAGCACTGTTTGGGTCACCTTGGGGCCAGGGAACTTCATAACTCACATGGGGCTGTGCTCGGCTCCCAGCCTGGTGTGATGGATCCTTCCTGTCAACCTGCCAGGCTTCTTTCACCAGGAGCTTTGTTTCTCTTTGTCTCTTTGTGGGTTCTGTAGCTCTAAAGTTTGTTTAGAGTCATTTTTTTACATGTATTGGAAGTGATTGAAGTGGGAGCCCACACCTGTGCTTCTACTCTGCCATCTTGGCTCTGTCCCATTTCTCTTTTTTTAAAACCATTCAGAATAAAGGGTTGTGGTTCCACATTCTCTTGAAATTCCATAAGGTCCCTCATTTCACCAAGTATTAAATCATTTTTCTTTGTTTTTTCAGTATTTAGTTATAGATGACAAAAGGAATTTACCAGATCTAGACATTTACTTCTGTTGTTAATGTTTTCCCTGTGGAATTATATACTTATGTGTAAAGTATTTCAGTTTTCTTTTTCCTGAAATCTTTGGTAATTTCAGGCTTTGTGTTCTGATTTTTCCCTATTACTCACTTTCAGATTCCTTCCCTTTTGATGGTTTCCAAGAGGCTGAATCTCAATGGATTTCAGCTTTGTCTCTCTATGGGTTATTCACAGGTTACTGACCTATGCTTCTGTTGCAAGTAATTTTTTTGGGGGGGGGGAACAAAACTGGCACCAGGAGTATGCTGAGTTGTTTCCCTCAGACTTGATGGGCCACCATACAATTGCTTCCTGCCATCCCCAACCCCACATACATACATGATATCCTGTCTTGTTCACTCTCTTTCTCAATTTCCTCATTCATTAGTCCAGAATATTGCCATTGCAACTGGAGATGATTTCTGTTACACATATTTTAATTTCTGGGGTTCTTAGAGGAGGAAAAGGAAAGTTTGGTGTGGGAATGAGGACTATTTCAAAGCCACACACAATTTCTGCCTATTTCTCTGGGTTCTTCTATGCTTCTACAGAAATCATTTTTTAGCAGAGGATGCTGCCCAGGTATGGGTTATTGAGTCCCTAGAAAACTTTTGCAACCTGGAGCCTGGATATCTATGGTACTGAAGAGAAGAGGGAGGGACTGTCTAATGGGCTTATGTTTTATTGCAAGTGCATAGGACAGGTCCTTGGGGGTAGATAGTAGTGCTTCCTTGCTTGGAGTATGGGAGAATGTGGGGGAGGACGGTGTTTAGTGGCCTCAGAGTCAGTGTCAGTTCATTTGAAAAAGAAATAATACCTCCTTTTTAAAATTTATTTTAAAAATTATTTTAATTAAATTTTATGTTTATTTTTAGTTTACATCATTCATTTACACAAGATTTTGAGTTATGAATTTTCTCCCCTTCTTTCCCCTACCCACTACCCCAAAACATTAATCCCACTGTTGACCCCCTCCCCCAATCCACTCTCTCCTATATCCTCCCCTATTCCCCCTTCAACTTTCCAGTAGGGCAAGATAGATCTCTATACCCCAGTGCCTGTATATCTTATTTCACAGTTGCATGTAAGAAAATAATGATAAATATATATATATATATATATATATATATATATATATATATATATATATATATATATATATTTAAACATTTGTTTTAAAACTTTGAAATCGAGATTCTTTCCCTTCCTCCCTTATCCCCCACACTACTTACTGGGAAGATATGCAATTCAACATACGTGGTACATGTGCAGCTATGCAAAACATTTCCATAGTGGATATGTTGTAAAAGACTGACTATATTTCCCTTGATCCTATTCCCACCCCCCACTTGTGCTATTCTCTTCTTTGACCCTGTCCCTTTTCAAAAGTGGGTACTTCCTACTTCCCTCCCCCCAAATCTGCCCTCCCTTAAATCATCACCCCTGTCATCCCCTTCCCTCCTACTCTCCTGTTGTAGCAGCAAGCACCCTGGAGTCCCTTGGGTGGCTGCTCACACAGGTTCTTGGATCTGCTTTGATAAAGGAAAGCAACTCAAAATGGGTTAACAAGCTCACTTTAATCAGTCAGACATATATCGTTTACCTTGTTCAGGAGAAAAAGTCAGCACCCCGAACTTCAAAATATGCAGGCAGAATTATCAAGACGGAAACAGATCAAGTAGACAGCTTTCCAAACTGTCCAACCATTACATCCATACCAAATCAACATCTGGGTTTTTCAAAGGGGGGGGGAGGGCTCCAGACAACAGCTTCCCAGAATCCATATCAAATCACAGAACACTTCTCAAAGTGAGCCCCCCAAACAAAGCCTCACATCAGGGCTTATATAGCCTTCTCCTGGCTCAGAGAATGTAACAACCTTTTGGACCCACTGGCCAATCAGAAAGTATCTACTGAAAAACAAGCCTCCCACTCCAGGCTCCTGGTGCACTTTAGCCTAGGGGCAGGGAAGATCTTCCAAATTTGCATTCCCATTACACCTGTAGGGTGAGATACCCTATTTAGTGTATATGTCATTCCCTCCCTAAGGTAAATTCAATGAGAGTAAGGTTGACCCATTCCCTTTTGCCTTCCTGTTCTTCCCCTCCATTTTAACAGTTTTTCCTTATCTCTTCTATATGGGATAATTCGACCAATTTTGTCTCTCCCCATCTTCTCTCATTATATTCCTCTCTCACCTCTTAATTTCACCTTTCAAGTATCATCCCTTCATATTCAACTGGTCCTGTACCCCTGTCTATGCATAACTTTACACATATATACAAACACTCAAATATGTATTCATATACCCATATACTGTCCTATATAAATATATGTATGTACGTATACAGATATAAATACATACATATATATATATACATACACACACATTCTGTTCAACTATTCTCATACTGAGAAAATTTCATCAATTACAATTATTGTTTTTCCTTGTAGGAATGTTAATATTACAACTTTGATAAGTTCCTTATGATTTCTTTTCCCTGTTTAGCTTCTCATGCTTCTCTTGCTTCTTATATCTGAATGTCAAATTTTCTATTCAACTCTGCTTTTATAATCAAGAATGCTTGAAAGTCCTCTATTACACTGAATAACCATATTTTCCCCTGAAACATGATACTCAGTTTTTCTGGGTAGGTGATTCTTGGATTTAATCACAGCTCCTTTGACTTCCAGAATATCATATTCCAGGCCCTCTGATCCCTCATTGTAGAAGCTGTCAGATCCTGTGTTATCCTTACTTTTGTTTCCACAATAGTGTTTCCACAATATTCAAATTGTTTCTTCCTGGATGCTTGTAATATTTTCTCCTTGATCTGGAAACTCCAGAACCTGGCTATAATAATCCTAGGAGTTTTCTTTGTGGGGATCTTTTTCAAGAGGTGATAGGTGGATTCTTTCAACCTCTATTTTGCCCTCTGGTTTTAAAACCTCACGGAAATTTTCCTTGAGAATTTCTTGAAGGATGATGTCCCAGTTCTTTTTTGGATCATAAATTTCAGGTATTCCAATAATTTTTAAATGATCTCTCCTGTATCTACTTTCCAGGTCAGTGGTTTTTCCAGTGAAATATTTCACATTGGGGGTGGCCAGGTAGCACACCGGCTCCAGTGTCAGGATGACCTGGAGATCAAATTCCGGGCTCAGACACTCAGCACCACACCCAGAAATAACTTCCCATGTAACCTTGAGCAAGTTACTTAATCCCGATTGCTTAAAAAAAAGAGAGAAATATTTCACATTGTCTCTATTTTTTCATTCTTTTGGATCTGTTTAATAGTATCTTGATTTCTCATAAAGCCACTAGCTTCCATTTCCTCCAATCTAATTCTGAAGGAATTATTCACTTCATTAAGCTTTTGAGTTTCTTTTTTCCATCTGCCAAATTCGACTTTTTAAGGCATTCTTCTCCTCATTGACTTTTTGAGCCTCTTTTGTCATTTGAATTAGTCTGTTTTTTAAGATGTTATTTTCTTCAGTCAGGTTGTTTACTCTCTTTTCATGATTTTCTTGCATCATTCTCATTTCTCTTCCCAACTATTCTGCCCCTTCTCTTATTTGGTTTCAAAATCCATCTTAAGCTCCTCTATGGCCAGTAACCAGCTCATATTTTTCTTGGAAGCTTTTGGTGAAAGAGTTCTGACTTTCTTGTCTTCCTCCTCTTCCATGCTTTGATCCTTTTTGTCCCCAAAAAATGAATCCAAAATTTTATTGCTGTGCTTGCTTTGCTTCCTTTGCTTGCTTATATTGCTACTCAATTTCTTGAATTTTGAGCTTTTTGCCACAGTAGAACTCTGCTTCCAGAGAGGAGGGATTTGACCCACCCCAGCACCTCCACTCTAGATAGCAATCCAGATCCAAGCAGATTAAAGCAAGATTGATTACCCCTCAGACAGGTCACTTGGTCCCCCTACAATCTCTAGGCCAGGAGCTCTGAAGCAGCCATGCCATGCCATGGCAGCCACCATGACTCAGCCATTTCTTTCTCTGGGGAGCAGAGGCAGCACCACACTCCTGGACCCCTCTTCCCAAAGTCCACTGATCTCTCCCTTTGTCTTTGGCATTTATGGGTTAATGATTCTGGAAACCATCACAGCTGTTGGTGATTCACTTTCCCCGACATCCCTCTTGCCACAGCTGGTTGGGATGCCCTGAGGCTAAAACCACGGTCTCACATGACCCTTCCTGCCAGCCTGCCAGGCTGTCTTCAGTGGGAGTTTTGTTTCTCTCTGTCACTTTTTGGGTTCTGTACCTCTAAAGTTTGTTTAGAGCAATTATTTTTATAGCAATTTGAGGTGGTTATGGGGGGAGTGCATGGAGTGCTTCTATGCCACCATCTTGGTCCTCCAATACCTCCTTTTAACAAACCATCTTTCGAATTCCAGATTTCTTAGAGAATGGAGACAGTTTATTTTACTTTTTCTTTGGTGTTTTATTCTTGTTTTGGGGACATTTGTGAGATTATGAAATGTGCAAAATCTAACCCCCTATCCTGTTAATCACATGGCCAAGAATTCTTAACCCATTTCCTTCTTTTTTTTTTTAAGCAATTGGGGTTAAGCAACTTGCTCGAGGTTACACGGCCAGTTATTTCTGGTTGTGGTGCTAAGTATCTGAGCCCATATTCGATCCCCTAGGTCATCCCGACACTGGGGCCGGTGCTCTTATTCACTGAGCCACCTGACCACCCCTACGCAACTGGGGTTAAGTAATTTGCTCAAGGTTACATGGCCAGGTGTATCTGGGTGGGTGCTAAGTGTCTGAGCCCAGATTCGATCCCCAGGTCATCCCGACAGTGGAGCCGGTGCTCTTACTCGCTGTGCTACCTGGCCGCCCCTCTTAACCCATTTCTTATTTCAAAGAATTAAGAAGGAAATGAGAGCAGTTCAGCATAACTAACCAACATATTGGAAAATCTGAAATTATATTTAGTGTTCTGCATCAATAATACCACACATCTAGAAAGAAACTGAGGCAAATTGTCTTCTCCCAAACTCTGTAAGCTCACTTCACAGTATTCAATTTCAACTATTTTGTGGCTTTTTAGTTATGTTTTTATAAATAAATAAATTCAGGCTTAGATGGTTAAGTGATTTCTCACTGAGGTACTCAATAACAATTCTCTATGGAGAAATTAAATACCTACTGTGTGTTAAGCTGTGGGAGGCAAGTAGGTTGCCCAGGGATAGAGCACTAGACCAGGAATCAGGAAGACCTGATCTCAAATATGGCCTCAGACACTTACTAGCTATGTGACCCTGAGCTAGTCACCTAACTTCTGTTTACCTTAATTTACTGAAGAAGGAAATGACAAAACATTCCTGTACCTTTGCCATGAGAACACTATAGGTAGTATAACCCACAGAGTCTTGAAGAGTGAGACATGGCTGAACAAAATGCACTACATCATCACCATCATCATCCACCACCACCACCAATAGCAATATGTGTGCCAAAGCACTGTTAGAGACTCCAAGGAAGCCATTTTATTTACATAACAACACAATCTCTCTTCCCATAGAAGTTAAAATCTGGTTGGGGGCATATGATGCTACCATAAATAATTATAAAATTGTAAAATATAATTTCACAGGATGTGTCTCAGAGAAGGGCAATTAAATCCCTGCCCTCTCTCATACTTCCTATTCTTTCCTCTTGAGCTTATGACTATAATATTTCTCTCTACTTCCAATGCCAGCACTGTAATACAAATCCTTATTATCATCCATCTTGAATAGTGTAATAATATCTACACAGGTCTTCCTACCTCCATTCTCTTTCCCTTTTCCAATCTATCCTTCATATGACTATCAAAATTATCCTCCTCGTGACTAAGTATGGTTTTGGCCCACTTTGGTTCATAAATGTCCCAGTAAACTGACATTAAAAGTCCTTCAAAATTTTGTAACAATTTTCCTCTATAGGTTTACCTTACTCTTCTACTCATATGTAGAATTCAAACTGGACTACTTTCCAATCTGAGAACATTCCATGTGCTTTCACATCCACACTTTTGCTTCTGCTTTGGAATGTCTACCCCTCCTTTGAACATCTACTGAAATCTTATCTCTTCCATGAAGCCTTCTCTGATTCTTGCTATGGGCAATGACCTTCTTCCTTGAAATTATGAAACTCTTTGTTTTTCATCTCACAAACATCTTTAAGATATATTATTGCATATGATAGTTTGAGAGGGAGGAGGTTGAACTGAAAAACAATGTCCTAAAAATCATCATGTCGAAATTCCTCATTTTCCAGAGAATTTCTTCCAATGATTTGTGATGCTGCATCCAACACTTTTTCCTAGTACTCCATGTTGCTTATAAAAATTCACATAGAGAAACACAAAGTTGGTTATATTTCCTATTGCCTTTCTCTTTCGTGATTAAATGAAGATGGAAGCACAGCAGGAGTTTTAGTATAGAAGAGAATACAAATGTGAACAATGTCCTTTGAATCCTTGCAGCATGAAGTGAACATTGGTACAGTGGCTTTCTCTTTCCTATAGAATAAAGGACACATTTCTTAGTCTGTCATTTAGAGTTCTCTATATCATTCTAGCTTTACTGAATACTACTTGCCTTCATGGAATCAATGTTTTAGCTAATCTTCACTATTCAGATAAGCTATTCCATATTCTCTTCTGTCTCTTCATCCTTAAAGACCACCCTAGAAAGTATATCCTTGTGATATTCTTAAAATCCAGATCCCATTGTATCAACCTACTATTCCAAAAATCTTCAATGGATCGTCACTGTTGCTGCTACTTATTATTTTAAAACTTCCATAGCCTTGCTCCCACGGGCATTTCCTATTTTATTGCCCATAATTTCCCTGTTATTGTCAAGAACACCACTCCCCTCCCAGTAACCCATGTTATGTTCTAATTTTCACTGTCTCACTCCCCATATCCAATCAGTTGCCAAGTCCTGTCTGTTAGATATCTCCTTCTCTTCTCTGACACTGCCGTCAGCTTGATGCAAACACTTATGTTCCCAAAGTCGCCCTGCTGGCAACCCTTAAATCTTTCCTCACTCTTATATAACCTTCACCCAGTTGTCAAATTGATGGTCCTAAAACAGAGATATAACCATTTCAGTTCCCCATTCAATAAATTCCATTTTCAACCTATTATATCCAGGATCAAATATAAAGTCTTCTATTTAGCTTTTAAATTCCTTCATATTCTGGACCCTTCATCTGATCTTCTCATACTTTACTCATCTCCAGATACTCTGTAATGCAAAAGCACACCTCAAATGACATCCCTAAAAGAAACTATTCTTGACCAGTCCCAACATTAGCATACTATGCTTGAAATTACTTTGTATTTAGTGATGCAAAAAAGTTATTTTTATCCATAGAAATACCTGTTATCCATTAATTATGGATAGAAAGCCATGTTGGAAATTTAAAGCTTCTTGTTTTTCTCTCATGGTCAGATCTGGAATAGTTTGTTACTCATTATATAAGTTCTGTGAAAGTTACAGAATGGAATTCAGTCTCAAACTCTTTTAACTCCCCCCCGCTTTGCACATGCACACATGGAAAATTCCTGGATCCTTCAGATAAATGCCCTCATCTTAGGTTTAGTTTAAACCAAAGGCATGAAAAACCACTACAATAATGCAAAATTATTTAAAATAGCTTAAGACCTATAATATTTGATACTCTAATCCACTTTCCAAATTCACATGATTTGAAAGTCCTTATCATTCAATCAACCAATTAATTAATGAACATAGGAGGCAGTGTGATAAGAACACTTGGCTATTCAGTCAGATGACTTAGGTTAAAACCCAACATCTGATTCTTACTACATGTATCACCTAGCAAATTCATTTAAACTCCCTGAGCCTCAATTCCCTAATATATAAAGTGATTTGCCTGAATTAAAAGACCTTTAGAAATATCTTCTAGCAATAAATTTATGTAAGCCTATGGATTTTAAAGCACTTGTTCTATGCCAAGATTTGTGTTATATGCTACAGTTTCAAATATCATAGAGTAGTGTCCCTCAAGGAGTGTACTTTAATTTGAAGGATATAATGTATTTATAAATAAGTAAATGCATGATTTATACAGCATAAATAAAGCATAATTCCTAGGAAAGTTTATAGTTACAAGTGAACAATCAAGTAAGGCTCATGAAACATGAAGATACTTAAACTATGCCTTTAAAGGATTAAGAGGTTTCCAAGGGGAAAAGGTAAGAAATGAGTGCATTCCAGGAATGAAAGGCACTCAATGAAAAGGGATAGAGGTGCAGGGTACTCTGTCATATATGAGGAAAAGCAAGCTGCTCAGTTTGTCTGTATTATAAAATTTGTAAGAGGGTGTAATACCTCATCAGCTTAGAAAAATAAGTAGGAGTCAGACGGAAAATTACTTTAAAGGAAAACAGAGGAGGTTTTATATTACTGTAAATATAATGGGTAACCCTGGAGAGTTTTGAACATAATATTGATCTGACTACATCTGGGCTTATGAAATATCAATTCAGTAAGTAACTGTGTGAAGAGACAAGAGATTGGTAGCTGAGATTTGAATGAGGAGGATGTTCCTACAGACCACGTGAAAGTTAATGAGGGCCCGTTCTAGACTGTTTATAAGTGGAGAGAAAAGGATAGATGTAGGAGATATTGAGGAGGAAGAATTATCAAAAATTGGCGCTTACTTGGATACAAATGAGATGAGTGAAAGGGGAGAGCCAAAGATGATTGCAAGGTTGTGGTTTTAGGTGAACATTTGACTGTTGATGCTCTCAACAGAAATAATAAAGTTAGGAAGAGTAGGTTTTGGAGATACATAATTAGTTTTCTTTTTTACACACTGAGTATGAGATTCCAGTGGGAACACTAGGTGGAAATATAAAGCAGTTTGTTAGTGATATGAAATTGGAATTCAGAAGAGATATAACGACTGAATAAATTTGAGGCAGCTAGTGGCAGAGTGGATTGATCACTGGACTTGTAGTCAGAAAGACCTAGGTTCAAATCAAGTCTCATAGGCTATTTGATACTGGATAAATCATTTTGCTTGTGTGCTTCAATTTCCTTATCTATAAATTGAGATAATAACAATACTTTTCACCCAGGGTTGTTGCAAGGATAAATAGATAATATCTGTAAAGCACTTTATCAACCTTAAGGCACAATATAAATTCTAAATATATTTGGGAATCATCTGTATAGAGTCATAGCAGCTGTTAAGATCACCAATAGACCATATAGAGATTTTTAAAAAGAGCAGGGTCAAAGGGTGCATTCATACATAAAGGATGGGACACAGATAATCATTATAGGAAAGAAACTGAGAAAAAAAGTATTTGATATGGAGAATCAATGGAGGAGATACAAGATAGTGCAGAGAAAGGGAATATAGTCAACAGTGTCCAATGCTATGGAAAGATAAAGAAGGATAAGAACTTAGTATAAGATATTGGTTTTAGCATATTCAGTGGAATGGTGGAGACATAAACCAGCTTGAAAGCATTTATGAAGTAAATGAGAGGTTAGAAAGGGGAGAAAATGAGCACAGGTGGCATTTTTTCCCTAGGAGTTTGGCTATGAAGGGGTAGAAGAGACATAGGACAGTAGCATCAGGGGTTATTAGGATTGAATTATTATTATATTATTGGGAAGATTGAAGCATATTTCTATGCAGTACAAAAGGATCTAGTGGATTAGAAGTTTAAAATAAGAGAAGAAGAGACAGAGAGAGGATGGATTAGGAGAAGACAAAATCAATAGCACAAATAGATTTTGTAATTGTCAAGAATTTATGTATCTCTATATCTGATTATCTATCTTTCTATTCATGTGTGTGTGTGTGTGTGTGTGTGTGTGTGTGTTTATGGATTCAAATACAAAGTGAGAAGTACCACATTTAATCTCCAGATCATCAGGATGACTCCCGGGCAGTGTCTGAAGATATCATAAACTCTTTATTATAGTGAAAATCAAATCAAAGCTATTGTTTATAAAACACCTAAACAAAGACACTCTTCTCTGGTAAACTATTAAATGTCAATCTCTACCTCTCCCATACTAACCCCAAACTCAGTCCTATTATGAGTTATTTTCCAGTCACACATAAATAATATATTAGGGAGGTGCTTTCTAGCTCCCAGCTTTGAAAAGTTCATGGGAGCTAGAGAGGTGTATAGAAGCTTCTAGCCACAGAGACAATTGCTCTCAAAAACCAAGTGAATATGCCACTGGACAGCTTAGACAACTTCCCCAAGAAGAGTGATTAAATATAGTCTAGGACCTTTTCTTATTGGTTTTCAACTTATCTCCAGTGTCCCTGCCCCTTCAGATTGCTGGGGAAAAGACAATGGCTTACACTTTGCCTGTTCTAAACTAGACACCCAACAAATCTGAGTCCCCACAAGTAACAAAAAGTCTCACAAGGCACTGGCGTCTCATGAAATATGACATTACAGCACTAATTATAAAAGCTTGTAAAAAACAAAAAAAAAGACCATGAGAAATATAATTTCCATTAAAGTACTAAGATATTTTCAAGGAGATGGTGTGTCAAAGAAATTCCATGAAGATTGAATAAGATCATACAAATTCAAATAAGTCTACATAAATTTTTGGTGACTTCAAGTCAGAAGTGTGTTAAGAGGGAGAGAGTGAAAATTAAGTTGTAAAATATGGCTCAGGAATAAGCACCAATAAAGTTCAAAAGATGTGTAAACCAAAAAGAACCATCAAAGGTGGAGCCAAGATGGTGGAACAGAAGCAGTAACTTTTCCAAGCTCCTCCAAGAATCCCATCACTAACATTTAAAAAATGAATCTGAATGAATTTTATAGTGACAGTATTCACTGGGAGATGGAGCGTGGCAGAATCAAGCCCATTAAAGTGCCCATGTGTGTCGGGGCAGGGGAGTGCAGAGCATGCAGGGGCTACACCACCCCAGACTAGAGAGCAGACTACAGCAGAGAGAGAAGGAGCACCAGCCAGCAGACTCACCCACACCAAGGGCGATTGGCAGCAGACTCACCAGCTTCTCAGCAAGGGATAGGGAGATCCCTCAGAGCTGAGTAAGAGAAAGCACAGGGCCCAGAGCAGAGACAGCAGCTTCCACTGGGGCTATCAGCCCACAGCCTGAAAGGTTAAAAATGATCTGCCTGATTTTCCAGGAGCCAAGATGGCAAAATAAACTCTAGCAGCTCAGATTCCCCCACCCTGACCTAGAAAACCCAGAGATAAACATCCCACCCAGAGTAAAATCCTGAAATAGCAGAAATAGCCTCAGGTTAGGAGCCAAGAAGAAAGGGTATAACTGAGGTAGTAAGTAGTCTGAAGTGAAGGGTTGGAGGGCTTGCAACAAGCCCCACCTCACCTGACCAGCAAGAGCTCCTAAAGCCCAGGGATTGGAGCCAGCTAACACCAGAAACCCAGGTGGACCACAACACTCACCTGCTGAGCCTGCCTGTGCTGTAGCCAGAGGCAAAAATCTGAAGCAGCCAGACCACCCTACCCCACAGGTTACTCTGTGAGCCTCAGGGTAACTCAGGGGAAACACTGAGAATCCTGGCCTTGGCCTCAGTCTAGACATCCAGAGGCTATAGCACGAAAAAGTCAACAAGAGGCCCTTAGCTCACAGCCTGAGAAATTAGGAAATAGGTAATTACAATGGGGAGGAAGGAAGCTGAGAAGGAGAAGGGGAAGGCAAGAAAATCTAATGGAGCTTATCTTAGCAAGCAAGAACTACCAAATACAGAGGACAACATGGACTCTATACTCACACCTGAGACCACAGAAGAAAATATGAACTGGTCTGAAGCCCCAAAAGCATTCTTGGAGGAGCTCAAGAAATATTTTAAAACCCAAATTAGAGAGGTAGAAGATAAATTTAAATCTACAGTGATCAAATTGGAAAAAAAAAGTCTCACTGAAGAAAACAAATCCTTAAAAAGCAAAATTTGTGACCTAACTGGAGAAATTATCTCCCTAAAAAAGGACCTTCAAAAACTAACCAAAGAAAATAATTCACTAAAAATTAGAATCGGTTAAATTGAAGCTCAGGACTCTATGATGCACCTAGAGTCAATCAAGCAATACATGAAGATTGAAAAATTAGAAGAAAGTGTAAAAGGTCTCACTGGAAAAACAATTGACCTACAGAACAGATCCAAGAGAGAAAACCTAAGACTTATTGGTCTACTGGAAAGCCATGATGAATAAAGCAGCCTGGACAACATCCTCCAAAAGATTGCCAAAGAAAACTGTCCTGAAGTGCTAGAATCAGAAGGTAAAATAGTTATTGAAAGAATTCATAGGACTCCTTCTGAAAGAGATCCCAAATTGAAAACTCCAAGAAATATAGTAGCCAAATTCCCAAATCACAGGGTTAAGGAAAAAATACTGCAAGCAGCCAAAAAGAAACAATACAAATATCATGGAACTACAGTCAGAATTACACAGAACCTAGCAGCTTCTACATTAAAATACTGGAGCGATTGGGATTTGATATTACATAAGGCAAAAGAGCTAGGACTGCAACCAAAATCAACTACCAGGCAAAACTGAGCATAATATTTCAGGCAAGGAGATGGTAATTTTATGAAATAAGGGACTTCCAGACTTTCCTGATGAAAAAGCCAGAGATCAATGGAAAATGTGATCTCCAATTACAAGACTCAAGAAAGACATAAAAAGGTAAAGAAGAAAAACACACACACACACACACACACACACACATGCACATAACTTGGGATGCAATAAGAACAAATCATTTACATCCCTATATGAGAATCTGATACCTGTCAAAATTGAAATGTATATGATTATCATAACCTTTAAAAGGGATACACACAGTTAGATGGTGTGGGTATAAATGAACTAATCTGATGATAAAAAAGAAACCTTATTAAGGGGTTCAAAGAGACAGTAGTGGGATAAAGGAAAGGATGAGGCAGAAAATGGTAAATTATGCCATACAAACAGACATAAAGGCATAGTATAGTAGAGGGGAAGGAGAGAAGGAGATGAACATCATTTGAACATTATTCTCATTGGTTCTGGTTCAAAGAGGGATCAACATAATTAAGATTAAAATTCTAACATGAAAAGATACAAAACTCATTATAATAGAGGGAAAAGAGGGAGGGAGAGAAACACTGCATAAAATTTACTCTCATTGATTTGGGATCAAAGAGGGAATAAAATACTCCAATACAGATAAAAAAAAAAAACCATTTTGCCCTATAGGCAGTAGAAGGGGTAAGGGGAGAATAATGAAGTGGGGGGGGGGTTAGAAAGTAGGGAAATAGTAGTAAGAGGAAAGAGTAGGTAAAGAAGGGGAGGGTCACAGGAAGGGAATGCTGAGGGAGGTGGTGTTCAAAAGTAAAACCTTTAAGGAGGGGAAGCAAGAAGGAAGAAACAAAAACATAAACAGGGGAGGGAATAGGATGGAGGGAAAGAGACAGATAGTAATCATTATTGTGAATGTGAATAGGATGAACTCTCCCATAAAATGGAGGCAGATAGCAAAATGAATTAAAAACCATAATCCTGGGGGCATCTAGGAGGCACAGTGAATAGAGCAATTCTTCTTATGACACAAATATGGTACTGATACCTAAATTAGGAAGAGATAAAACAGAGAAAGAAAATTATAGACCAGTTTCCCTTATGAATATAAATGCAAAAATTTTAAATAAAATATTAGAAAAGGCTACAGCAACTTATCCCAAGAATAATACCCTTTGATCAGGTAGGATTTTTTCTAGGAATGCAAAGATGGTTTAATATTAGGCAAACAATCAGTACAATTGATCATATCAACAATAAAACTAGCAGAAAACACATGATTATCTCAATAAATGCAGAAAAGGCTTTTGACAAAATATAACATCCATTCCTTTTAAAAACACTAGAAAGCATATGAATAAAGGGAGTCTTCCTTAAAATAATAGGTAGAATGTGTTTAAAGCCATAAGCAAGCATTATATGTAATGGGGATAAGCTAGAAGCATTTCCAATAAGAGCAGGGGTGAAACAAGGGTGTCCACTATCACCCCTCTTATTCAATCTGGTACTAGAAATGTTAGCAGTAGCAATTAGAGAAGAAAAAGAAATCAAAGGAATAAAATTAGGCAAAGTAGAGACCAAGTTATCACTCCTTGCACATGATATGATGTTATACTTAGAGAATCTTAGAGAATCAAGCAAAAAACTACTTGAGACAATAAATAAATTTGGCAAAGTTGTAGGATATAAAATAAACCCACATAAATCCTTGGCATTCCTGTATGTTTCTAATGAAATCCAACAGTAAGAGATAGGAAGAGAATTCCCATTTAAAGTTACTATGGACATTATAAAATATTTTGGAATCTACCTGCCAAAACAAACCCAGGACCTCTATGAACACAACTACAAAACACTTTTTACACAAATACAGTCAGATCTAAATAATTGGAAAAACATCAATTGCTTGTGGCTGGGTCAACTAATATAATAAAAATGACATTTTACCTAAATTAAATTACATATTTATTGCCATAACAATCAATTTACAAAAAAATTACTTTGTAGAACTAGAAAAAATAGTAACAAAATTTTGGAAGAACAAAATTTCTAGAATATCAAGAGAATTTATGAAAAGAAATGCAAGAGAAGGTTGTCTAGCTACACCAGATTTTATTCTGTGTTATGAAGCATCAGTCATCAAAGCTACTTGGTACTGCCTGAGGAATAGAGCAGGGGTTCAATGGAATAGACTGGGAACACGAGACTCAGCCATCAATGATTATAGTATTCTAGTGTTTGATAAACCCAAAGACCCCAGTTTTGGGGATAAGAAATTGCAAATAGCAATTTTGTCAAATAGACAAAAACTCAGAAAGCTGGAATATAGTATGACAGAAACTGGGCATAGACCATGATCTAACACCATATACCAAAATCAAGTCTCAGTGGGTTCATGATCTAGGTATAAAGGCTGATACTGTAAGCAATCTGGAAAAGCAAGGAATAGTTTACTTGTGATATTTATGGAGAGGGGAAGAATTTTTGGCCAAACAATAATTAGAGAGCATTACAAAATGTGAAATGGATAATTTTGATTACATGATATTGAAAAGCTTCTGTACAAACAAAGCCAATGTAACCAAGATTAAGAGGGAAGTAGAAAATTGGGAAAGAATTTTTACAACCAAGATCTCTGATAAAGGCCTCATTTATAAAATATACAGAGAATTGAGTCAAATCTATATGAATACAAGTCATTACCCAATTGATAAATGACCAAAGGATATGAACAGGCAGTTTTCAGAGGAAGAAATTAAAGATATCTTATAAGCATATGAAAAAAAAAGATCTAAATCACTATTAGAGAAATGCAAATCAGAACAACTTTGAGGTACCACATCTCACCAGTCAGATTGGCTAAGATGACAAAACAGGTAAATGATAAATGCTGGAGAAGATGTAGACACGTTGGAACACTAATGCATTGTTGGTGGAGTTGTGAACTTATCCAACCATTCTGGAGAGCAATCTCGAACTATGCCCAAAATGCTATAAATAATTTCATACCCTTTGTCCCAGCAATACTACTTCTATGGTTGTATACCAAGGAGATTATTGAAGTGGGAGGAAGACCCACATGTACAAAAATATTTACAGCAGCTCTTGTTGTGGCAAAGAATTGGAAATCAAGGGGATGCCCATCAGTTGGGGAATGGCTAAACAAGTTGTGGTATATGAATGTAATAGAATACTTTTGTGCCATTAGAAATGAGGAGCAGATGGACTTCATATTTACCTGGAGAGGCTTATACAAATTGATGCTGAGTGAGAAGAGCAGAACCAGAAGAAATTTATACACAATTACACACGCAATGTATGTGTGACAACCAGCTTTGATAGACTGGCCTCTTCCCAGAATTCCAGGGTAATAAGTCAACTCCAAAAGACTCATGATGGAGAGAGATGTCTACATTCAGAGCAAGAACTAGAAAGAACAGAGATTGAAGCAAACTACCTGCTGTCTGTGTTTTTCTTTCCCATTGTTCATTATATCTGATACAAACCTTCTTTATAACCTGACTAATGTCTGATGTGAAAGTATTTGCAGATCCTATACTTGATTGTATAGAACCATGGGTGGGGAGGGGGGGGAGTAGAGGTAAGGGGAGAACATTTGAAAATCAAGGAATTGTGGAATTGAATCTATCAAATTAATTAAGACCAGAAAAATAAAAATTAAAAAAAAAACCATCAAGCCTCAACAGGAAGAATTGTTTCAAGAAGAAATTTAGGATGTGCTGGACATGGTAAACATTGAAAAATTCTTCAAAATGTAATTATAACTTTGCAAATAAGAAACAAGTAATTAATGATGTAGTAATAATTTCTGAATCAACCATTCCTAAAGAGCCAGGCCTTTGACTGGTCAGAGCCAAGATTAAAATTAAATTGCACATTGCAGTGAGGAGGCAGGGGAAACTAAATGAGAAGATGTGCAACTGAGATAGTTATAAGAACAGTTACTTAAATAAGCTGTTAACATTGAAACAAATGAAAATAGATAAAAGAACAGACTGACACAGATGATTTGAGAAGGAAGTTAAATTGTTGCAAACTAATTGTCACAACAAGGACAGCAATAGAAAGTTCTTCATTTCATCTTAACAAGTAGAGAAATTAAATGCATCACTTCTTTGAATTATAAACTGGTTTTAAAATATTACAGACAAAAATAATAGAAGTTTATGAGAACCAGTATCCAATCAAAGAATTAGAATCAACTGAAGATAATATAAAATTAAAGTTTACAGCTAGTTTTACCCCACTGAATGGAATTATTCAAAGGCACTGAAGGTTGAAACAGGAATGGAGGCAAGTAATACATGAAACAATTAAAAAATATATCTATCAACAGTTCTATAACAAAATCCTCCATCAATGAAAGTGTAGACAACACACAAAATTCTAACATTACAGTACCTAACATGTTGCCTGAGGAAGTAAAAATGACAGTGAAGAAAACAAATATGAAAAGAGTGGTTGAACTACAATCAAGTATAGGGGAAGTCTTTGCTGAAAAAAAAACACCCACATTTTTGAAAGAACTGACCAATGAATTTGGAGGATAATTGAGAAAAGAGAGGATACAAAAAGCCTTAGGGAAAATCATAACTCATTATTGTTCACAATGGTAAATGAAAAAAATTCTATTAACTGCCAACTTCTAATTTGTTTTATTTTTTTTAATTTTGAGTTCCAAATTCTCTTCTTCCATCTTCTCCATCATTCATTGACAAGGGCTCCAATTTAGTACTCACTGTTTGTATGAAGTAATGCAAAACATATTTCCAAATTGACCACATTGAGGGGGGGGAAAGCAAGAAAAGTAAAGAAAGTGAAAAAAGTATGCTTTAATCTGTAGTCAGAGTTCATTGATTCCCTCTCTGATGGTGAATATTTTATATCATGCATTAATTCCTTTTGAATTTCTATGCATAAAGAGTAGCTAAGTTGTTGTTGTTGTTGTTGTTTACAATGGATCATTTTTACCATATTGCTACTACTCTAAACAATCTTCTGGTTCTGCTCATTTCACTTTCTATCCTTGTATATATTTTTCCAGGTTTTTTTTAACCCATTCTCATTGTCGTTTCTCATAGTATAATAGTATTCTGTCATAAGTATATAACACAATTTTTAGCCATTCTCCAATTAATGGGAATCCCCTCAGTTTCTAATTCTTTGCCATCGCAAAAGATTGCTCTAAATATATTTTTTTGTACCAATAGGTCCTTTCCCCTTTTAATTGCCTGCTCTTTCCACAACTTTCTAACATCTACAAATTAAGCCCCTTACAGTTCTTGGATTATGATGTTATGAGCCAACGTAATATATGCATATATATATAATATGCATGAATGTATGTATGCATATGTGTATGTATGCATGTACGCATGTATTGTCTTCTTAGGAATTTATTGCTTTATTGTTGATGATGTAGTCCAATTATAACTCACACTGATATACTATACCGTTTAAATATAATGCAGCATGACAATACTGTCATATTTCCAATGTTAGAACAGTTCTCTCTTAGCTCTTTTTATTCTTTAAACTTGCCTTCTTTGTTTTGCTTTTAAGCCTGGATGGGAATTATTTTGGAATCAGTGACATCTTTCTTTTATTTGGTTTTACTATGGAAATGATAATATAAAAGGAAGCTGTTTGTCGTAACAACCCCTGACTATCCAGCTCTACTTCAAGAAGAGTGTCTCTGTTTAAATGATATGGATAATTTTAGTTAAAGTCTATCAAGTCTGGATAATTCACACTTAATTTATCAGCACATCACTGGATCTCAATGGAATAAAGTAGTTATCAGTTTTGAGGCAGGGACTAGTGTGTAAACAAAGGGATTGCGTATGTAGGATGATGAATTTCAAATTAATGAGCTTATCTACAATGGACCAGTTAAGATTTGGATTTTCATATTCTCTTTCCAATATTCTATCGGTGACCTAAGTAGGATGCGGTATACCTATCATCAGATCATTTTAATTTTATTTTCTCTGTTAAGGGTGAGGTGCTAATACTAAATTGAAGGGAGTGATAAAGCTTCAAGGGACTAGCTTCCTCTATAATATTTGAACATGCAGATAATGGTAGAAAATCAAGGCATTTATCTACAAAATAAAGCTCTTGGAAACATGATGCTAGATACTTGATGCTATGGTCAAATTAAGTTTCGCGTTTTTATCAGTGACTTGGATAAAGGTAGAGATGGAATGCTCATCAAATTTCAGATGAGAGAATGTGGGAGTATAAGCTAACACATTGGTTGGTGAAGAAATGTTTACAATATATGTCAATGATCTTTTCAAGAAACTTAGAGTAATAAATTTAATAAGTTAAAGATGGGAAAAGCATGGCTAGGATACCAACAACATTAAAATGTCTGAGGGCTTCCATAGACAGCAAGTTTCAGATAAGATAATAGTATTACATGGTAACCACAAAGATAATATGAACTACAATGTATGGTTTAAGGAAGTCATATAATAAGGGAAGTAATAATTGTACAGTATACTTACTTGGAAGATACTTTCTAAAGTACTATATTCAATTCTTGGCCTTATAATTAAGGAAGGGCAGTGTAGCAGCAAGCACCCCAAGGTCCTCAGGGTTTGCTGTCACCACAGGTTCTTGGATCTGCTTTGTTAAAGGAAAGCAACTCAAAATGGGTTAACAAGCTTACTTTAATCAGTCAAATATATATCGTTTACCTAGTTCAGGGGAAAAAGGTCAGCACCCTGAACTTCAAAGTATACAGGCAGAATTATCAAGACAGAAACAGATCAAGTAGACAGCTTTCCAAACTGTCCAACCATTACATCCATACCCAGTCAACATCTGGGTTTCCACATCTGGGTTTTTCAAAGCCGGGGGGCTCTGGACAATGGCTTCCCAGAATACAGATCAAATCACAGAACACTTCTCAAAGTGAACCCCCAAAACAAAGCCTCACATCAGGGCTTATATAGCCTTCTCCTGGCTCAGAGAATGTAACAACCTTATTGACCCACTGGCCAATCAAAAAGTATCTACTGAAAAACAAGCCTCCCACCCTAGGCTTCAGGTGCACTTTAGCCTAGGGGCAGGGAAGATCTTCCAAATTTGCGTTCCCATTACAGGCAGTGACAAAATGGTGCCTATTAAGAGAGCAATGGCCAGTTAGACAAAAAGAAACAGAAACATGTTCATTGGTTGAAAAAAGTATGGATATACCCCAATTCATGTAAAAGGTGACTCTTAACAAACTTTGGAGCTACAGAACCCACAAAATGACACAAGAAGCTAACCTCCTGCTGAGAACAGCCCTGCAGGCCATCAGTAAGTGGCAAGCACAGCACGCTGGGAGCTTAGCCCAGCCCAGAGCAACCCCGAGGTTTTAGCCTCAGGGCAGGCCTGACCGGCTGCTAGCTGGAAGGACTTCAGATCACCAGAAGCTGTGGCAGTTTCCAGAATTATTAACCCATACACGCCAAGGATAAAGAGCGAGGTCAGTGCAGTGGGGACTTTGGGATCCAGTAGTTTGGGAGTGTAGTCAGGCCTTTATCCCCTGGAGGGAGAAGCTGCTGAGACACCATGGCTGTGCAGCTACCACCAAATGGCAGCTGCAGCTCCTGACCTGCAGAGTTTAGGGGGACCAAGTGACAAGCCTGAAGAGTAATCCCTCTTGCTTTAACCTGCTTGGATCTGGATTGCAGTCTTGGGTGAAGGTTCTAAGGTGTGTGACCAGCTTGTCAGTATGTATGGAGGGTTCAGACAGGGCACCCAACTAATACCTTTGGCAGCTGAGAAAACCCCAGTGTTGGGGATAAAGCTCCCCTGTTGGGCAGCAGAGTCCTACTGTGGCAAAAAGCAAAAAAGTCAAATAATTGAGTGACAACATGAGCAGGCAAAGGAAGCAAGCCAAGCAGAGCAATCCAACTTTACACTCTAATTTTGGAGACAAAAAAGATCAAAGCATGGAACAGGAGGAAGACAGCAAAGTCAGAACTCTTGCATTCATCCTCTGTCTGCAGAACAATCCTAGAACCCCTGAAAACATTAGCAAAACCCTCTCCCAGTATTTCTGTAAACATACAACAAGAAAATCCTTCTTCAGGGCTTCTGAACCAACAGAAAGGTTCCCAGGCCCCTACAACAACAGCACTGCCCTTCACCAGTGGACAGTATTCACTCTCTGTCTGCAGGACAGTCTTAGTAGCTCTGAACCAACAGAAAGGTTCCCAGACCCCTGCAACAATAGCACTGTCCTTCACCAGTGGACAGCATTCACTCTCTGTCTGCAGGACAGTCTCAGGAGCTCTGAATCAACAGAAAGGTTCCCAGACCCCTGCAACAACAGCACTGTCCTTCACCAGTGGACAGTATTCACTCTCTTGTCTGCAGGACAGTCTCAGGAGCTCTTAGCCAACAGCCAGATTCCAGGACTTCTTCAACAAAAGGACTGTCTTTCACCAGTGGACAAATCTGGCAAAACAACATCAAAACAGACAGACAAAGTACCAGAAAAACAGCCATGTCTCCTCAGTCCTTGGCAGCTCCGGGGGCAGGTCTCAAAAGTCCAGGGCAATTCAAAGTGGCCCTCAGCAATCCTCTCATTCTCTCTCTGCCTCCACGAGGGTGCTGCTTCCAAAAAGTTCTTCTGCCTCTCTCTTGTGTCTCTCCAAATCTACATCACCAGCTCCTCCCAGTTCAGGACTCTCTTTTCACATCAACAGGTCCATCCCACAGGTGGGATTAACAAGCTCTGGGTTTTAACACAATGAATTTGAAAACCAAGCCAATACAGGGGGATCTTTATGTTCCATTACTATCACAGGAGGCAATGACATATACATTAAATAGGGTATCTCACCCTGCAGGAGAGTAGGAGGAAGGGAATAAGAGTGTGGATGATGGAATGGAGGGCAGGCTGTGGGGGAGGGAAGTTGGAAGCACCCACTTTTGAAAAGAGACAGGATCAAAGTAGAGAATAGAACAAGTAGGAGGTGGGATAGGAGGGAGGGAAATATAGTCAGTATTTTACAACATATCCACTATGGAAATGTTTTGCATAGCTACACATGTGTAATCTATATTGAATTGCCTATTCTTCTATGTAAAGGTGGGTGACAGGGGAGGAAGGGAATGACTCTGGAATTCAAAGTTTTAAAATCAAATGCTTAAACATACATAAATACATATATATATATATACATATATGTATACTATTATTAATATCATTTTACATGTTACTGGGAAATAAGATATACAGGCACTGGGGCATAGAGAGCCACCATTCCCTGCTGGAATGTCAGAGGGGGTATGGGAGAAGATATGGGAGAGAGCAGATTGGAGGAGGGAATATCCAGTGAGATCACTATTTTGAGGTGGTTGTAAGGGAGAAAAATGGGGAGAAAATTTGTAACTCAAAATCTTGTGGAAATGAGTGATATAAACTAGAAGTGAATAAAACATTTAAAAGAAAAAAAGTATGGATGCTTTGCCTCTAAGAAGATTTATAGGTATATTATAGTTTTTTCTCAATTATCTGAAAGATTTGTATCATATATCCAAGCAGACTTGTTCTTTTTGTCCCAGCAATCAGAGCTACTTTAAAAGCAAAATGTGTTACCATTATTATTCAGTATTTTACTAGAAAATAGTAGCTATAGCAATAAGCCAAGAACAAAAATAAAGAAATTAGAAGAGGCAATGAGGAAACAAAACTATCACTCTTTTCAGGACCTAGAGAATCAAATAAAACTAGTTGAAATAATTAACATCCTCAGCTAAATTGCAAATAATCTCCATATGTCATCAATATTTGTTTATATATATATATTATATTTTTGATGATCATCTGTGAATGACTTAGTTATTCTCATCAATATAATTAAATCAAGATAATTCCAAGTGATTTTATGAGAGAAAAAAAATACTATATCTGTCCAGAGGAGAAAAAATGATGGAGTTTGAATACAGTTTGAAACATACTGGGTTTTCTTTTTTTTAACTTTATTATGCTCATAGAGGTTTTCTTTGCTTTCTTTTTCCAGTATGGCTAATATGGAAATGTTTAGCCTTGAGTTCACACATATAACCTATAGCAAATTGCTTATTTTCTTGAGGAGGAGGGAGAGAGTGGGTAGGGAGACAGAGAGGGAGAGAATTTGGACCTCAAATTTTAAAAATAAAGAATGTTAAAAAAAATTGTTTACGTGTAATTGAGAAAAAAGGAACAGAAAAAAGCAGCATTAGATGAAATCCACTGGATTCCTTGGGAAGAAGAAATAAATAAATAAAATCAACTGTTTGAGATTGCAGAAGAGTCATCTTACACTTGATATAAGAGGAAAAGATACTAAAACTTCTAATAATTAGAGCTGTTTTTGCAATGGATTATCTGATAAAGTAGAGAATTCTTACTAGAGGTTTATTGCCAGAGGTTGGTTAACTACTTTTAACAGTTGTCATAGAGAGGTTTCTTGTACAGTTTTAATAAGTAGACTCTGAGCTTGGAATTCTTATTCAGTTTAAGTAGATAGCCACTGAGGATCTTCCTTCTTATATTATCTGGACTATTGAGAAGTAGCACTTCTTGCAAAGAGCCATTTTGAGGATGTTGAATAGATGAGTTTGACCTGTGATAATTTTTTTGTAATTAGTGAAAAACATCAACTTCTAATTTCCATGGGAATATTCTTTATTAATTAAAAATATGTCTTTAAAATGTTGCCCTATTTTGTATGAGGGGAAACAAATGGCTCTTCTATCTCTATAGAAAAATGTCTAGAAAGGATTTACATTCAGAATAAATGACTCTTCCAATCTGTTCAATTATATCTATTTCATCACAGATCACCAGGAGTTAGCAGATCAAACTGCTTGGTGTCAAATTGAATATTTTGAGAGAACAGAAGAGGTGAAAAGTCTAATATTCAAGTCTAAAATTCTGGTGAGACTAAAATTAATATTGAGAATGTACAGGACTTCAAATTATTCTTTCATTGAACACTATCAGTCAGAAATATGCAAATGACCTAGCCTAGATATCATGAAGATTTATATTGATTCTGAACCTGAATATTCAACAATTCATTCCAGACCCAGCTCAATTTTATTCCCAAGAACCTAAGGGTAAAAATAGCTCTGGAAACTACACACTACAGTAAAAGATAAACAGGTCTACTTTGGCAAGGGGAATCTGATTAGTAGGTCCCACTTACTGATTATGCTCCAATGAGTCCAGGGATCTTTTAACGCTGGTTTTAGTCCAATAGCTTTCACAGACAGATTAGGTCAAACTGACTGAGTGAAGAAATAATTTCTGTGTGTGTATGTGTGTGTGTGTGTGTGTCTGTGTCTGTGTCTGCCTGTCTGTCTAGTACAGTAGTGCCTAACACCTAGCAGACATTTAACAATCATTTATTGCCTGATGAATTTTAATTTTTTGAAGAACCCAATGTATAGAGTGTTGGCTTGGAGTAAGGAAGATCTGAGTTAAAAATCCTGCTTTTGACACTTGAGAATGACCTGTGAAAGTCATTTAACATCTAAGTAATTCAGTAAAATCTGTAAGACTATGTTATTACTTATTAGATTAGCTAATAGCACAGAAAAGGAAAATGACAAATATTGGAGGGGATATGAAAAAACGAGACATTAATGCACTGTTAGTGGTCATGACCTGATTCAACAATTCAGTAGAGCAATTTGGAACTATGCCCAAAGGGCTAAAAAAACCACAATACCCTTTGACCTAGCAATGCCACTACAAGTTCTGTATCCCAAAGGAGATAAAAAACAAAAAGTAAAAGGACCTATATGTGCAAAATATTTATGGAAGCTCTTTTCCAATGGCAAAGAATTGGAGATTGAGAAGATGTCCATCAATTGGGAAATTGCTGAACAAGCTGTAGCATGTGATTTTGATGGAAAATGATTTTGCTACAAGAAATGATGAGCACAGTGCTCTCAGGAAAAAAAAAAACCTGGAAAGACTTACATGAGCTGACACAAAGTGAAATGTATCGTGTACAAAGTAACAGAAATATTGTAAGATGATCAGCTGTGAATGACTTAGTTGCTCTCAACAATACAATGGTCCAAGACAACTCTTAAAGACTTACAATGAAAAATGCTATCCATCCCCAGAGAATGAACTGATGGTGTCTGAATACAGATTGAAGCATACTTTGTTTCCTTTATTTTATCTTGAGGGTTTGTATGTTTGGTCTATGTTTTCTTTCACAACATGACTGTTATGGAAACATTTTGTATGACTACATACATAAAACCTATATTGAATGCCTTCTCAGTGGTGGGGGCGGAGAAGAGGAAGAAAGAAAATTTAGAACTTGAAATTATAAAAATAAGTGTTAAAATTGTTTTACATGCAACTGGGGGGAAATAAAATACTAAATAAATTTAAAAAACCATTTGGGGGATCTGGGGTGGAAGAGAAGGGGAAACTATGTTATTGATGAGTTGTTGATCTGACAGTCTTTCATGGGTTAGTGACCTAGGCTCCACAGCAGTAGTTTCTTTACTGATCAACTCATAAGTATAGACCCAAGAGAAAAATGAATGTGTATATTATATGTGTACTTACACACATATACATATATACATACACATATATGATGACTATCATTATTTAAGATATGTATTATAAAATAATATTAATGTTGTTGTTAAGGTGTTTCAGTCATGCTCTTCTCTTTGTCACCCCCTTTGGGGCTTTTCTTAGCAAAACTACTGAAGTGATTTGACATTTACTTCTCAAACTCATTTTACAGATGAGGAGATGGAGGTAAATAGTGTTAAATGACAGAATCACTCAACTAGTAAATATCTAAGGCTGGATTTGAACTCAAGTGTTCCTGCCTCCAGGCCTGGCTCTCTGTCAACGGCCACCTATGTGCCCCATAATAATAATAATAACTAACATTTATATAGCATTTACTATGAGGCAGGCACTATATAAGCTTTTTTACAATTATAATCTCATTTGATCCTCACAATAGCCTTGAATGGTAGATGCTATTATTATCTTCATTTTACAAATGAGGAAACAGGTTGAGTGACTTGCCCAGGGTCACACAACTAATAATAGTTGCATGAGGCCAGATTTAAATGCAGGTTTTCCTGACTTCTGGATCTAAGTTCTATCCACATAGCTTCCCATCTTCCATCTCTTCTTAACTACTGTCTCCTTCCCAGCTGCTGACAAACACTATTATGTCTGCCTCATTCTTTAAAACAAAATAGAAACAAAAGTTCTTTTGATGCTATCATGCTTGCTAGCCTAATTATCAGTCAGTGTCTCTCCTTTCCTTTTCTTTTAAGCCCCTAAATCTGTATCCTAAAGAGATCATATAAAGGGGAAAGGACCGGTATGTGTAAAAATGATTATAGCAGCCTTCTCATGGTGGCAGAATATTGGATATTGAGGGAATGCCCATTAATTGGGGAATGGCTGAACAATCTGTGATATATGGATGTAATGGTATACTATTGTTCAATAAGAAGTCATAAACAGGCAAATGTCAGAAAAAAATGAAAAGACATGTATGAACTTTTGCAAAATGAAATAAGAAGAACCAGAAAACACTGTACACAGTATCATTGTGTGATGACCAACTATGAATGACTCAGTTCTTCTCAGCAATGCAATGATCCAAGAAAAGTACAAAGGATTCACCAAAATATTTATTGAAACATCAACATCTTTTTAAGATTTCAAATCATAGATAGGCTTCAAATTCATCCTGTATACTTGATTTTATTTTAAAGATTATAATAGCTAGATTATTATAGCTGTAATAGCTATAATAGCTTTATGGTCTACAAAGTGCTTTACAAATACTATCTCTTTTTAAACTTCATGAAAACTCTGGGAGGTGGGAAACTTAGGAAAACAGAGCTCAAGTTATGATCCAATGGTCACACAGGAAGCAAATATCTGAGACTGGATTCAAACTCAGGTATAACTGACTCCAAAACCAAAATTCTATCTACTGCACCACACTGCATAATAGAAAAATAGATAATATGTACATTTAAAAAACTATATTAGCTCTATTTTCCACATTTCAGTTCAGTGTAATATTTTCTACAACGTTCAACAAAAGGAAAAATTTTGAAAGCATGTCATATATTTAAAATTTATCTATATAAACAATTTTGTTTAGGAGAAAATTAGTTATATCATAAGTTGAAATTCAAAAAAAGATGTTACTTTTCCAGGGTCATACACCTGGTGCTTTATGACAGCATTTGAACCCATATCTTCTGTCTCTATGACTTTAATTTATGAATGAGACAGGAAAGTGGCCCAGTCACTCGGGTCCTGTACTTGCAGTCAGAAGCAAAATCAGTTAAACCTAACATGGACTCAATTTTTCTATCTGTACAATGGGGATAATAACAGCACCTAACTCAGAGGGCTACTGTGAAGAAGTGCTACATAAAATGTTATATTTATTATATAATTATTCTAAAGGCTGATGTGAAGGAAGGAAGTATTAGGCCAGATATGAGCAACTTAGAAATTCCCTTAGGCATTTTCTGACTGAGGTGCCCTTTAAACTCAGAAGCAATAACCACTGATGCAGAGTTCTATTTTGAGCCCAGTATGTAACCTTCTCATGAAGTACTAAGTAGGAGTTATACATCTCTCACCTTACAAACTGACTTTTTCTTCTCATAGATTGGATCTTTATCTCCTCACATTTTTCTGTTCCTAATGACCCCATATACTTAAACTAGGTCTTGTACTGTCAAGGCTATGATAGATGGTTAATTACAGCCACTGGCAAAAGGGATAAGAGCTAGTAAGTGGCTAGCCTGCAACTCATATCCAGGTCTTATGGCAATAGAAAGAGCACTGACTCTGTAGTCAGAGAATTTGGGTTCAAATCTCACTTCTGACACCTACTACCTGTGTGACCTTGGATAAGACTTTGAACCACTCTGGGCATCACCTTTCTCCTTCATAGGGGAAGTGGAGTAGATGACTTTTGCAGCCTCTTTCAACTCTAAATCTATGGTCCAGTGATCCTCTCATTCAGCATTTAAATGCCTGAAAGTAGTAAAGGATAAGTGAAAAATCTGATCTCTGGAAGAATTTTATTAGATTATCCTATTTTGGGGAACTGTCAACCTAGAAACTAAGTGGTTTTTTAGATCAGTTTTAAAAAATTGAATGGGACAAGAAAAATTGTAAACTATTTGGGATAAGTCTAGACATGAACTTAATGGTACTATCAAAACCTGAAAATTAATGCACCTATGGAAATTGAGAGCTGATAGCATAGGGTCCATTACCTAGCATCTTTTCCTTTCAAAGTTCTTTCCCAATATTTATAACCCACATCAAAATCACTCTGAAGTTAGATTGCATTGTGTTATTCACATAATATCATGGATTCAGCTAATTTGCTAGTGACAGACAAGTAAAAAAAAGAAACAAAGAAAGAAAGAAGGAAGGAAGGAAGGAAGGAAGGAAGGAAGGAAGGAAGGAAGGAAGGAAGGAAGGAAGGAAGGAAGGAAAGAAAGAAGGAAGGAAGGAAGGGAAGAAGGAAGGAAGGAAGGAAGAAGAGAAGAAAGGAAGGAAAGAAAGGAGGGAGGGAGGAAGGGAGGAAGGAAGGAACAAACGAATGAACAAACAAAAGAATGAAAGAAAAAGATCCCAATAGATAGTCTGTTGCTCAGTTCAGCAGACATTAGTCTCTTTGAAGATAGAAAAATGAATTAAGCTAACCTTCCTCCTTTCCTCAAGATCTGATGCTCATACGAAAACAATAGACACTGAAAATGGCTTGTAGAGATCATTTTTATTTTACAAATAGGAAAATAGACCTAGACATGAAGTGATCTGTCCAAGGCCACACAATGAGTTAGGAGTAAATCTGAAATCATAACCTTGATCTCAATTTCTAGTTCAGTCATCTTTGCCTTTGAGTTAATGATCCCAATCCACTTAGAGTTTAGAAAAATGGGCACATGAAAGCACATTGAGAGGTTGGCATATGTAAATCCTTTAAAAGTGTACACATGGAGGAGTCCATATTTTCCCCCTCATATAAACAGAACTGTCCACATTGGCACACATTTTAATTTTGAATGGGGCATGCCTGGACAATGGCTGTGGTTCCTGAATAATCTTCAAGAAACAAAGAAATAGTCTTTAATTCTCAGTATTATTCCAGTAAATGCTTCCAGAGCCAATTGCAGTGTATTCACCCCTAGATATAACCTGGGGGGGGGTCTCTTCTTTTATCAAAGATACTAGTAACACCCAGGAAAGGAGAGTCATTTTTCTTTTGTGCCTTGAGAGAACATGGTCCCCAAGAAACAAGGAAGAAAGTAAAATAAGGCAATCTGAGTTAGTTAAAAAAAAATTGAAGTCTCCCTCCTCTAAACTCTCACTCTAATCTATCTGTGCCTTTTCTAAGTTCTTATGATTTTACAATGTTTAGCAGTGTCCTGTGTTAGTCTTATTCCCCTGTACCCTGTACCTTCCCTTTAACTGTAATCTCCTTCTGGGAAGGGATAATGGCTTATATCAGTTTTGTAGCTATGGGAATTTGCACAATAACTCTGTGCACAGTAGTTGCTTGATCAATCTTTGTTGAAGTAGTTAGCTGGATTAAGTAAGTATCACTAGATAGATGAATGAGACACCTCCAGAACTTCCTGTCACTTTTCCTTTAAGCTGTTTCTTCTCAAATGCCAGTCTTGAATAGTGAGAACATGTCAAGTTTTGATATTTTTAGACTATTTTTCTTTTTTTGCCTTTAAATGTCCCACCTACAGATTTCTTTTTAAAACATTACTTTTGAAAGTTTTCTATAATTTCAACCCAAGGTCCATAGGGCCTAAAATCAGCTCCATAGTTAGACTACCTTCCTGCTTCCAAAAGAAAGACCCTTTGGCTCACTGCTTGTCTGATACTTCAATTACTTGGCTGTAATCACACACTAAAGCAGATATTGATTTCCTAGGTATTCAAATTATACCCCTAACTGCAAGAACCAGTAAAAGACCTTTATCACTTAAAATGATATACAATTTGGTGAAATGCTCTTGTTCTCATGTAAGGGAACATATTCATGAATTTTTAAAAGTTACATTATAAACCCCATCTTATATGTACCTTTTTAGTGCCTATTTGGACCTTTTTTGAGGGGAGTATGAGGTGTTCTTTTCACTGGCACATAAAAGTGGGGAACATTTAGATTAGAAGATTGGGACATTCATCAAAGAAAATAGTTTTTTTTTTCTTTTGCATCATAAAAATTCATACATTTTTATTTTTGCAATTTATTTTTAAAATGTGATTATAGAGCTTCCAGGCACATATAAAATGTTTTAAAAAATACAAAGTATTAGAAAATAAAGGAAGGCCAGATTTACCCATTTTTGTTATTATACTACTTTCTTTGTCACTCAACTATGGAAAACTAAAGCAAAAATAACATACTGTTCCCTGCAGGTTTTTAAAGTAAGCTTTATTATTGAGCCATTGCTATTTGAAAATGATCATTTTTATTTTTTTAGATTACATAACTGGAATTTGAGATTTCCCATTACTTTCCCACTATTAAAAGAGGAAATTTTTAACTAACCAAAAACAGAGAACCCAGTCCAGACTGGCTTGGACAATGTTATAGACTAGGAATCAGAAGGGATATCAGAAGTCAGCTACTCCAATCCTCTTATATTAAAGGTGAGGTATTGGGGCCTATAGAAGTGAATGACTTACCCAGAGACAAAGAGATGTTGGGGAATTGAGCCAACATTTGATTGTCTTTTCATCAGAATAAAATTTTTGTACCACACTCCTATTCTTAAGGCATCTTAGCCCCAGTTTTCCTTTGCAAAACAGATCTTTGTTTCTTTGTTAGAGTAAAAAGGGGGCCTCAGTCTCAAGTGAGCAGTATAAGACATATCAGAAGAACTCACAGGTATCTTTGATGGCAGAAAACAAAATATTATCATGTGTGACTGCAGGCATGTTTCACCATCAAAAATGGTGGAAATTGTGAAAAATACTGAGAAAAAGTTCTAATAATAAGCCTATGGATCAAAAGTCTCCATTCATCTACATTTTCAACCACTTGGGAAAAGGAGAACTAGAACTGAATTATCTTAGAGTCATCCAGATTTCCTGAGAAGGACCTGCATCTTCTTTCTTCTCACTTTGAGAGGCAATTCATGGATGATTTCTAACAATCTCTGACCAAACCAGAACCCAGTACAACCTAGATATTTGGAAGTCCTCTGTATAAAGGCCAGTCATAAAATAATTTTTTTTTCATTATTGCTGTTCAGTCATTTCAGTTGTGTCTGACTCTTTTTGGCCCTATTTGGCATTTCCTTTGCAAAGATACTGGAGTGGTTTGGCGCTTCCTTCTCCAACTTATTTTATAGCTGAGGAAGCTGAAGCACATGGGTTAAGTGACTTGCCCAGGGTCACACAGATAGTGTCTGAGACCAGATTTGAACTCAGATCTTCTTGACTTCTGTCCCACTGTGCCACCTAGCTGCCCCAAAATATTATATTACCTTGCCCAATTAGTCATCTTTCTTTTTCTTTTTTCCTTCCTTTCTTCCTCCCTCCCTCTTTCTTTCTTCCTTCCTTCCTCCATCTTCCTTCGTTCTTTCCTTTCTTCCTTCCTTCCTTCCTTCCTTCCTTCCTTCCTTCCTTCCTTCCTT
>NW_027187391.1:62547713-62568019 GCF_028583685.1 Petaurus breviceps papuanus
CTTTCTTTCTTTCTTTCTTTCTTTCTTTCTTTCTTTCTTTCTTTCTTCCTTCACGCCATTCAGTGAATTTGTTTTTTAAGTATGATGCGGTATCTTAAGTGCAATAGCTATTTTAGGTTTCTCTCTACATCTCCAGCACCTGGTCTTACCTTTTTAAAAACTTATGATTATGATTTAATGTGTGTAGGGAGCTCCCTGTGTGGAAATTCTTCTACCAACACAAATAGACACCAGTTCTGTCTTGCTTTTATATGTGTATTTCCAAAATTTAGTACATTGCTTAGCACATTAAATTCACTTGTTCATTCATTCCTTCATTCATGCTAGTCTTAGAAAATTGCCTGAGAAATTTAGAGCTTAAATGATTTGCCCAAAGGAAACACACTCAGTATCTGATACAATGTCAAAGTCAAAACTTAAACCTAGGGTTTCCTGGCTAGCTTTCTATCCTATAGTCTAATGAAGTGATCAACCCCATTCTGGAAAAAAAAAATTAGCACTTAATAAATGCTTTTTGGATTGGATTGAATTTCAGGGTCTGTAAAAATCTGGCATTCTGATTATCCTAAGAAAAAGTCATTATTTTAACCATAGGTCATCAAATCTTCCATAAGCTATTACTAGGTACAGGCATGATGGTACACTGAGGAGATATAAATACACACAAAAAGAAAGAAAAATCCTCCTCAAGAGACTTATATCCTAATAAAAGAAGACAATACCACATAAGAGAATCTGAAAAGTGGTGGGCATCATGATTAAATTCAAAGAATGAAAGATAATTGCTCTGGGACATTTCTCTTAATGAAGATTCCAGGAGGAACTCAACAGTGGGAGAAGGGGACTGTAGAAGTAGAGAGAGGGGGGAAAACACAAATAATCATGATGATGAAGTCTGAAGAACTTTTTTCAAAATGGAGGTTCTGGGAGGAACTCTTCAGGAGGAAAATGTAGCCAAAGAGACAGAGGGAAGAGGAAGCTGAACCATAGTAGCAAAGTTGGGAGACTGACAAAAACTGTATTTATGTTATTCAAATGTTAAAGAAGAAAATTTTATTCTAAAGTATCTGCCTATGTATTTTCTCTAAAATGTTCATTACATAATTAACATAATAGTATTTTTAAAACTAGGTTACTACTTTTAGTTGGCAGTAGATACTGCCTTGAATAGGTTTACTCAGAGCTTATCATAAAAAAGTTGGGTTGGTTTCACCTTTAAAAAGAGGTTTATTGGTCATCATATTGCCTGACAGGTAGAAATATCTCTATTAATTTCTCCCTATCATCTGAAGGTATTTTAATTATGAGGGTTTGAGTGATAAATATTTGCCTAGAAAAATAATTCCAAGGAATAACAATTGGAGGATAATGCCAAGCCTGGCTTTATATCATCATTAAGACAGCTCGGATTTATTTTTCATAAGAAAATATTAGTTTTAAAACACTGAAGCATTAAACAAACATGTTCTATGTGTACTTGGATCTTTGGTCTATACAATGATAAGCAGATGCTCTGTAAAATGCCAAGGAGTATACGCTGAAGTCATGAGAGAACTATGATTTGTCTTTTTGAATTGATTTTTTTCACCTATGATTTTACTATTATTACTTAATTTTTTTATATTTTTCTTTGTTTTTTTACATTTTAAATTTTTATTTATTTAAGGCAATTGGGGTAAAGTAATTTGCTCAAGGTTACAGGGCCAGTTATTTCTGGGTGTGATGGTAAGTATCTGAGCCCGGATTCAATCCCAGGTCATCCCAACTCTGGGGCTATTTATTTATTTATTTTTATTTTTAAAATTTATTTTTAGTTTTCAACATTCATTTCCACAAGATTTTGAGTTACAAATTTTCTCCCCAACTTTCCCATACCCCCACCCCAAAATAGCAATCCTAATGAATACCTCTTCCCCTAATCTGTTCTCTCTTATATACTCCCCCATACCTGCTAACTTTCTAGTAGGGCAAGATGTATTTCTATACCACAGTGCCTGTATATATAATTTACCATTTGCAGGTACAAAAAAAAATTAACATTTGTTTTTAAAACTTCAATTACTAGATTCTTTCACTTCTTCCCTCCTCACTCACCCCCACTGGGAAGACAAGCAATTCAATATAAGTTGTACATGTGTAGTTACACAAAATGTTTCCATACTAGTTAAATTGTGAAAGACTAACTATATTTCCCTCCATCCTCTGCCACCCCCTACCTATTCTATTTTCTACTTTGACCCCATCACTTTTCAAACGTAGGTGCTTTTAACTACTCTCTCTCCCAATCTGCCCTTCCTTCTATCACCCCCTCTTATCCCTTTCCCCCCATACTTTCCTGTAGTGTAATATACCCAAATGAGTGTGTATGTTATTCCCTCCTTAAGCCAAATTCAGTGAGAATAAGGTTGACCCATTCCCTTTCATCTTCCTGCTCTTCCCCTCCATTGTAACAGTTTCCTCTTGTCTCTTTTATATGAGATTGCTCATATAAATGATGAGCATATAAATTGCTCATATAAATAATAAAAAAATAAAAATATTTATATATTTGCCCTATTCTGTCTCTCCTTTTCTCCTTCCTTCATTATATTCCTCTCTCACCTCTTAATTTTATTTTTTGGATATCATCCCTTCCTATTTAACTAATCCTGTGCCCTCTGTCTATGTATACATATACACACAAATACACACACTCACATATGTAATTATACACCCTCTTATACATACATATATAAACATATATCTTAGTGAAATTGATGAATATTTACAAAAATATAAGTTGGCCAGATTAATTGAAGAGGAAGTAAATTACTTAAATAACCCCATCTCAGAAAAAGAAATTGAACAAGCCATCAGTGAAGTCCCTAGGAAAAAATCTCCAGGGCCAGATGGATTTACTTGTGAATTCTATCAAACATTCAAACAACAATTGATTGCAATATTCTACAAACTATTTGGGAAAATTAGTGAAGGAGTCCTACCAAATTAATTTTATGACACAAATATGGATACATATATAAACATATATACTCCCTTCAACTATCCTCATACTGAGAAAAGTCTCACGAGTTACAATTATAGTTTTTCCACATAGGAATTTATGTGTATACAACTTGGCAAAATAATTCCTAATTATTGTTTTAATTTCTTCTTCATTTGAAGTAGATTCACCCTTTTCATTTTTGATACTCATTTATTTGGTTTTCTTCTTTCTTTCTTTTTTAAACATATTGACTAAGGGTCTATCAATTTTATTGGCTTATACAAAAAACAGCTCTTAGTTTTATTTTTTTTTAAGCAATTGGGGTTAAGTAACTTGCTCAAGGTTACACAGCCAGTTATTTTTTGTTTGTGTGCCAAGTATCTGAGGCCAGAACCGATCCTGGGTCTCCTGATTCTAGGGCCTGTGCTCTTACTGTGCCACCTGGCCACCCTAGTTTTATTTATCAATTCAATAGTCTTCTTAATTCCAATTTTATTAATCTCTCCTTTGATTTTCGTTATTTCTAATTTAGTATTTAATTGGGGATTTCCAATTTGTTCTTTTTCTAGCTTTTTCAATTCCATGCCCAATTCACTGATCTCCCTTTTCTCTAATTTATTCATGTATGCACACAGGGATATAAAATTTCCCCTAAGAACTGCCTTTGCTGCATCCCACAAATTTTGGTATGTTATTTCATTATTGTCATTCTCTTAAATGAAATTACCGATTGCTTCTATAATTTCTTGTTTGACCCACTCATTCTACAAGATTGAATTCTTTAGTTTCCAATTAGTTTTTAGGCTATCTTTCCATGGCCCCTTATTGTATATGATTTTTATTGCATCATGGTCTGAGAATGACACATTTAATATTTCTGCCTTTCTGCCCTGAATTGTGAGGTTTTTATGCCCTAGTACATGGTTGATTTTTGCGTATGTGATATGTACTGCTGAAAAGAAGGTACATTCCTTTTTAACCCCATTCAGTTTTCTCCCTCTCTTCTTTCCCTCTCCTATAGTATGTCTTTATACCTCTTCAAATGGCATAATTTGCCTTTTTCTACCTCATCCTTTCCTTTTATCCCATTACCGTCCCTTTGAACCCCTTAATAAGGTGTTGTTCTTTTTCTATCATCAGATTAGTTAATTTATATCCACACCCTTATATATATATATATATATATATATATATATATATATATATATATATTTATATATATATATATGTATATCCCCTTTAAAGGTCATGATAATCATATAACTTTCAATATTGACTTGGTATTAGCTTCTCATATAGGGTTGTAAATGGTTTGTTTTTATTGCATCCCAAGTTATGTGCATGTGTGTGTGAGTGTGCATGTGTGTGTGTTTTCCTTTTTCACTTTTTTATGTCTTTCTTGAGTCTTGTAATTGGAGATCAGATTTTCCACTGAGTTCTGGCTTTTTCATCAGGTAAGTCTAGAAGTCTCTTATTTTATTAAATGACCATCTCCTTGCCTGAAAGATTATGCTCAGTTTTTTTTGGCTAATTGATCCTTGGTTGCAGTCCTAGCTCTTTTGCCTTATTAAATATCAAGTTACAATCACTCTGATATTTTAATTTAGAAGCTGATAGGTCCTGTGTAGTCCTGACTGTAGTTCCACAACATTTGAATTGTTTCTTTTTGGCTGCTTGCAGCATTTTCTCATTAACCTTGTAATTCTGGAATTTTGCTACTATATTTCTTGGAGTTTTCAATCTTGGATCTCTTTCAGGAGGAGTCCAGTGAATTATTTTGATAACTATTTTACCTTCTGATTCTAGGATTTCAGGACAGTTTTCTTTGACAATATCTTGGAGGATGCTGTCCAGGATGCTTTTCTCATCATGGCTTTCTGGTAGACCAATAAGTCTTAGGTTATCTCTCCTGGATCTCTCCTCCAGGTCAGTTTTTTTTTTCCAGTGAGACATTTTATACTTTCTTCTAATTTTTACATCTTCATGTTTTTCTTGATTGACTCTTGGTGCATCATAGAGTCCTGAGCTTTAATTTCACAGATTCTAATTTTTAGTGAATTATTTTCTTCAGTTAGCTTTTGAAGGTCCTTTTTTAGGAAGGTTTTTTCTCCAATTAGGTCACAAATTTTATTTTTTAAGGATTTGTTTTCTTCAGTGAGACTATTTTCCAGTTTGGTCACTGTAGATTTAAATTTATCTTCTATCTCTCTAATTTGGGTTTTACAATCTTTCTTGAGCTCCTCCAAGAATGCTTTTGGGGCTTCAGACCAGTTCATATTTCCTTCTGTGGTTTCAGTTGTGAGTATAGAGTCCATGTTGTCCTCTGTATATGGTTGTTCTTGCTCGCTATAATAAGCTCTAATAGATTTACTTGTCTTCCCTGTTTCCTTCTCAGCTTCCTTCCTTCCCATTTTAATTTCCTATTTCCTAATTTCTCAGGCTGGGAGCTAAGGGCCTGGTTGTTGGCTTTGTGTGCTGTAGCTTCTGGGTATCTAGATTGAGGCCAAGGCCAGGATTCTCAATGTTTCCCCTGAGTTACCCTGAGGATCACAGGGTATTCTGTGGGGGAGGGTTGGTCTGCCTGCTTCAGATTTCTGCCTCTGTGCCCCTGGACTACAGCTCAAGTAGGCTCAGCAGGTGGTGGCCAGCAGTGCTGATGTCTTCAGATTCCCCTGGTAGTCCTGAGGTCAACCTGGGCTTCTGTTGTTAGCACTTGTTGGCTTTAACCCCTGGGCTTTGGGAGCTCTTGCTGGTCAGGTGAGGTGGGGCTTGTTGGGACCCCTCCCATCCTTCATTTCAGATTACATACTGCCTCAGTTACACCCTTTCCCAGTGCTCCTAAACCTGAAGCTATTTTCAGCTAATTCAGGATTTTTCTCTGGGTGGGACACTTATCTCTGGGTTTTCTAGGAGAGGGAGGGGGAATATGAGCATCTCGAGTTTACTTTGCCATCCTGGACCCTGGAAAATCAGGATGGTGATTTTTAAACTTCCAGGATGTGGGCTGATATCCCCAGGAGAAGCTGCTGTCTCTGCTTGGGACCCTGTGCTTTCTCTTACCCAGCTCTGACAGATCCTCCCATCCCTTGGTGAGACACTGGTGAGACTGCTGCGAATCGCCCTTGGGGTGGGGGAGTCTGCTGACAGGGTCTCCTTCTTTCTCTGCTATAGTCTGCTCTTTATTCTAGGGTGGTGTAGCACCCATGTGCTCCCCGCTCTCCTTGCCCGGACCCATGTGGGAACTTTCCTGGGATGGATTCTGCCATGCTCTGTCTCCCAGTGGATTCTGATACCCTAAAATCTGTTCAGATTCACTTTTTAAATTTAGCAACAGGATTCTTGGAGAAGCTTAGAAAAGTTACTTCTTCTGCCATCTTGGCTCCACCTTGGAATCTTTTTAAAGAGGCAATCAGTGAATTCTTTTAATTTCTATTTTGCCATCTGCTCCTAGAATATCAGGGCAATTTTCCTTGAGAATTTCTTGAAGGATTATTTCTAGGCTCTTTTTGTATTGGTCATGGCTTTCAGGTAGTTCAATAATTTTTAAATTATCTCTCCTGGATCTATTTTCCAAGTCAGTGAGATTTTTTTTCAGTGAGATATTTCACATTGCCTTCTACTTTTTCATTTGTTTGGATATGTTTTATAGTGTCATGAATTCTCATAAAGTCATTAGCTTCCATTTGCTCTAATCTCATTTTGAGGTAATTATTCTCTTCAGTGAGTTTTTGAAATTCCTTTTCCATCTGGCAAATTTAGCTTTTTAAGGCATTCTTCTTCTCATTGGCTTTTCACGCCTCTTTTGCCATCTGAGTTATATTTTTTTAAGGTGTTATTTTCTTCAGTGTATTTTTGGGTCTCCTTTACCAGGCTGTTGACTTGTTTTCATTATTTTCTTGCATCATTCTCATTATTCTTTCCAATTTTCCCTCCACTTCTCTTACTTGATTTTCAAAATCCTTTTTGAGCTCCTCTATGGCTTGTAACCAACTCATATTTTTCTTGGAAGCTTTTGATGGAGGAGTTTTGACATCATTGACTTCTTTTGGTTCCATGTTTTTATCTTTTTTTGTCCCCCAAAAAGATTCTGTGGTCTGATTGTTCTTCCTATGCTTGCTCATGTTGCCAGCCAATTACTTGACTTTTGAGCTCTTTGCTATGGTAGACCTCTGCTTCCAGATTTCAGAGAGCTATGTCCTAAATCACTGGGGTTTTGACAACTATTGTCAGAGGTCTGAGGATGTTGCCATCTCTACAGCCACCACAAGCTGTGGCACACCAGCATTTCTCACCCCACGACCACCACCCAAGACAACTACCCAAATCCAAGAAGATCAAAGCAAGAGAAATTACCCTCTGAATGGTCACTTTGTCCTCCTATGATGTGCAGGCCAGGAGCTCTGGAGGCAGCCATGTGGCACTAGCTACAGTCCCTGTGCCTCTGCCACCTCTCATTCTGGGGGCACGGGCTGGACAGCATCTTCTATCACCCAGTTCCAATAGAGTTCCCCACTGACTCTTTACTTTCTCTTTGCCATTGAGAAGTCTGGAAAATGCCACAGTTTCTGGTGATTCACTCTCCTGAAGTCTGCTCTGGCCCATCTGTGTCATGGGTTGAGGGCTGTCCTAGGTCTGGTTGTGGGTGGTTAATGTGGAACTGTGCTTGGCTCCCAGCAAGGTGCAATAGACCCTTGCTCTTGGCCTGCCCAGCTGCCCTCAGCAGGATATTTGTTTCTCTCCTTCACTTTGTAGGTTCTGTAGCTCTAAAATTTGTTTGGAGTTATATTTTATAGGTAATGGAGGTGTTTGGAGTGGGAGCTGCACAGAGTTTGTGTTTTTACTCTGCCACCTTGGCTCTCCTCTATCATTTAATTTTTATTACATCATGAAGGTAATATTTCCAACTCTATTCATCCATAAACATTGAGCCAATTTCTCAAGTAGCATTACTATTAAAGTTTGTTCGTACTACAGGTGGGATGCTGATGGGATGCACTTGCAGCCAAAGATTTAGTTCCTCCTGCAAAAATTGCCTATAAGGATTAATTAATAAGTCAGAGTTTCATAATACATGAGTTCCTAAAATAGTCATTGATATTTCAGGGAGAGAATTCATAGATCTATACTATTTGAAGAGAACAGTCATGGAATACCAAAAGTTAGAAAAGGACCTCAGACCCTTGGAATCCCATTAGAATACCATTAGAATTCCTC
The DNA here is from genome assembly GCF_028583685.1 of Petaurus breviceps papuanus. Taxonomy (NCBI): domain Eukaryota; kingdom Metazoa; phylum Chordata; class Mammalia; order Diprotodontia; family Petauridae; genus Petaurus; species Petaurus breviceps. The sequence goes on from NW_027187391.1 coordinate 62,555,911, forward strand.
ACCATAAGGAATTTTCATAAGTCAAAACATTTTCTCTTTTCCTTAACTTCTCCAACATCCTTGTTTTCCATGTGGAAGAGCAATGGCTGTTAGTCATTTCTATATAACTCTTTTCAAAATCATAGTTTTCCATGATTTGATACAAAGATTGTTAATGCAGTTGTATTTGCTGGTCATGAACTTTGTAGAGATTATTTTTGGCAAAACTAAAAAGTGATCCCCACCTTTCCAAAGACTTAACTAAGAGAAACTGGCATTTTATACTTTATCATATAATAGGGATGTATGAGGTATGTTCAGTAGAACAAAGTAGATTGACTGCTTCTTTGGGCAGTACTGAAGTAGTTAAGAAGTAATTTCTATTCCTTTGTAGTATATGGAGCAATAAACAGCTTCTAAGATTGATTAGATGCCAAAGACAAACATTTGCTTTGGCAGTTAATCAAAACTAAATGATATTTATGGCAAATATGCCACAAGTTAATAGAGATCATTCCTGCTCTAAAGCCATTTCTCTCTCTCTCTCTCTCTCTCTCTCTCTCTCTCTCTCTCTTCCCCCCCCCTCTCATTTCCCCTCTTTTTATGAATATATATATACACACATATATAAGAATACATATATATATACACATTCATATTTACTATAATCATGTTGTAATATTTTATATTATATTTGAAAATGTCTGATTTCAAAATTATTTTTACTATATTTCAACTAATATAATTAATTGGCTTTACAAAAAGAAATATATATATATATATATATATATATAAACATAGCCATATAGAACTAAATGGGAAATGTACTTTGATAGTTATTTATTCTTATCTTTAGATCATTAAATGCTGGGCCATGAAAAAGAAAACAATTCAAATCAGTCATATAACATGTGTGAAAATCCTGGCCTTCCAGTTCTGTTTTGCTAATCTTTTGAGTGCCAGTACTGGCCACATTACTATTAACTGAGTCCCAATAAGCCTAAAATTCCCCTGCTACTTACAGCAACTTTCTATGGTGTCCAAAATATTTTATTAATTTTAGAAACATTAAAAAAGGCAGCAGGGTTTGAGTCAAATTCATAAAATGGACTATTTAGACCCCTCTCTTATCAAAGATCAACATTCTTGAAAATATGTCAGATTTCAGATCTATTTTCAAATTTTGATAAGCATAAATCAAATTATTGACTTCCACAGTTAAAGGCAGATTATAACCTAGACCAAACTGAACTTCTAAAATGGTACCTTATACCCTGTTACTCAAGACCTCAGAAATTCACTTTCTCACTAACTACTTTCAGTTCCCTGACAAATATTCTCTTTTCTCTTATGTCTTAGGTCATCACCCTGTCCCAAATTCAGATTTCTTTCTAGAGTCAGAAGAGTTCTTATAATGTGCAGTTGTAGACAGTGAGTATTTTAAATAACTTCCTTTGTATAGGTAAACCCTAATATTCTGAAAGTTGATTATCCATTCATATGGAAATTGTCCCAGAGAAAGCATGTCCCATTCCCCAATCTCACTCCAACAAGTGATTGTGGGGCAAAGCCTGTTTGGAAGTTTTCAATAGCTATGGCAGCCACAGGGTATTAGGTTATTTAAAAATATTCTGGAGATTGAAATAAGCACTTTTCCCACTTATGGCCACCATTGCTCCCAAAGGAAGGCATTACTACAGCAGGAGAAATATTTCCAAATCAGCTGTATGACATGGGATTTGAGGAATAGTTGTTTCTCTTGTTGAACTGTTTTGTTTTAACAAAAATCATCTCACAGTACTAGAGCACACAGAATTTTGGGAAGATATCAGCCATGTCATTCTGTCAAAAAAATATTAAGAAGATAATAATGATTCAAGTTTGTTAATCACTACTGGTAGTGTTCTAAGAATCATTTTTAGGAAAAGATCAGTAGGATGCCAGAGAGGCAGACAAAAATCCATGAAATAAATTCACACTTTTGCTCCACATATAGTTATTGGGGACTAAAATATCCATAAATTATTAGAGTAATTCCTAGCACCAATTCATTCCAATAAATTAATCATCTGCAATGTGCTAGGTTCTGGGGATAAACATATAGAATATATATTTTTTCAATCCTTAAGGAGCTTGTTATCTAAATTACACCTGGAAAAATAAAATGGAATCTTTAGCAACATATCTAAAAATCCAAGACACAGTTATGTATCTTTAGAGGGCCTAAAAGGATTATGATTTAGGATTAATGTTGTTAGGCCTGTTTTACTAAGTCTTAAAGTGAGACTAGATAGATCTCCCAACTCATAGGACCACAGTGTGAGAGTTGGGGAGGGAGATGAATGAATAAAGAAAATAAGAGGACCTACTGGTTATTCCATTGATTTCTAAAAAGGATATCTTATTCACTTATGCCCATGAAGGAATGGAAGTGTTTTAATTCATCCACATGTCCCATTCTTCAGATCTTCAATTTCAAATCGAGTAGTAAGTGATTGACTTATATTCCATACTCTTTCCACTGCACCATACTTCTCCTTTTTCAGAGAATTATGATGTAGTTACAAAGAAACTGATCAGATATGGGGTCAGTTTCAATTATCTCAATGCAACAATTTTCTCCATTAGTGAACTAATCGAAAGAAAAGTATTAAAAACTTTCTAGGGGCGGCCAGGTAGCACAGTGAGTAAGAGCACCGGCTCCAGTGTTGAGAAGACCTGGAGATCGAATCCCGGGCTCAGACACTTAGCACCCACCCAGAAACACCTGGCCATGTAACCTTGAGCAAGTTACTTAACCCCGATTGCTTAGGGGCGGCCAGGTGGCTCAGCAAGTAAAAGCACCGGCTCCAGTGTCAGGATGACCTGGATCAAATCCGGGCTCAGATACTCAGCACCACACCCAGAAATAATAACTGGCCGTGTAACCTTGAGCAAGTTACTTAACCCCAATTGCTTTAAAAAAAAAAACTTTCTAATCCAGTGATTAAGTGATATTTTTCTCTACTTTCTATGTTTTGTATTTCTTTATACATTTTAGAGTAAAAGGATGAGTGAAATTTTATTTCAAAGAAAATAAATATCCCTATTAGGTATGTATCTATTATTACAACATGCATAATAATATATAATATAATAATCAAATATAATAACATAATATTTCATAGTGGCAAGAGTAATATGTGCAGTCAGATCGCCTTGATTTATATTCTATTTCTACTACTTCTTAGCTTTGTGATCTTGAGAAAATCACTCTCCTTCTCTGGGTCTCAGGCTCCTTTTCACTAAAATGAAAAAAAAGTTTTAAAAAATAAACAAATGATATTCCTTTCAGCTCTAAAGTAGTAAGTAGCACAGAAGAGCTTTTCAAATTCTATTCCTTCCCCTACAAAAGATTTTATGCACACCTATTAAATTGTCTTTGAAAACTTTTAGTATTTGGGAGCTCAGGCGACAACAAGGGAATCATTTTCATTTTTGAACATTCTTGATTTTTGGAAGATCTTTCTTATATTGACAATAAACTATGCTTTCCCATGACTTATATCTATAGATCTAAAGATTGCATTCTTGAGCTATACATAAAAAGTCTTCAACATTTTTTTTAAATTGAATTTGTGATTCCAATGGCATAGAGAGTTCCCCAGAGAGAAAATTTATTCTATCAATTTAGTTTATAAAGCATCCTGTAACTTGTACTCTTAGAAGTTTGGTTGAGTACCTGAGAATTTGTGACTTACCTAGTGTCATACAGTCAATTGTGACAAATGTGGAACTTGAATCCTAGTCATCCAGACTCTGAGGTTAGCTCTCTAATGCCTATACCATACTGTCCCTCATATAATAAACCTTAATTCTTTTGAACATAATTGTGATGTCAATGCTGTCATCTTTTATTTCCCCATCTAAACATTTCCAGTTAGTGCAACAACTTTCTACACAAAATGATTTTGAATACACATCTGAATGAGTGCTCACTCATATGTTCTTTTCATACTGTCAAGTTCTTTAAGTGTGAATCATCAATCACAAAACACAATAGGACTAACCTCCCTCACTCTAAATGTTTTTTCCTATTTTTTATATAGCCAATGACTTCAGTCAAATTGAGACCTGGGAAAGACTTTAGCTTAAAAAGACCAAGCTTTCCCACTGTATCCAGGACCATCTCCAATTGTTCTGATTTATATCTTGCCACTGGACCCAGATGGCTCTAGAGGATAAAGTGAGGGTAGTGACTTTGCACAACCTTCCCTCACTTACATCCAACTCACTCTCAAGTCATGGCATCATGGCAAACAACAGCAACAAATGCTAGGCAAGAATTTCTTGTATCACAGTTTAAGTCTAGAAAAATAAAAACAAAAAAGCAGATGTTGGAGTTAAGAAAAATTAAAGTATAAGAATTTAAAAAGGGGGAGAGAATGCAATAATTGTTCTATTCAATCCGTTGTTACCCCCAAGGTGATCATTTTTTTCATCTTAAGAAAGATATACAACGTCAAAGACAGTGAAATATTGACTCTTTCTATGAATTTAATCAACCAAAAAGATCAGTCTTACCAGTAAGAGACAGAAAGACATACAGATACCCACACAAACACAAAGAGAGAGAGAGACAGAGAGCGACAGAGGAGGAAAAGGAGGGGGAAGAGAAAACGAAGAACAAAAGAGGGAGAAAGAGAAGGGGAAAAGAAGTTGTTCATTATGAAGATTCATCATTCAACTAATGCAACAAATTATTTATTTTAATTATGAAAGCCTAGTTTAGTCATGATTTCATTATGCCCACTTATGGCTGATTCACTAAGGATTGATCAGTTAATAATCCAGGCACTCTCCATATCCCTCAAATTTGAACTCACACCATTTCAAACTTTCTCATAGATAACAATGCCCAGTCTTTAGTGTTTCTTCTGCTTTATTGAATTCACTATAAAGAAACATTAGTTTTTATGAAAAGAAAAGATTTGATTAAGGACTGTAAATGAAATGGTGTGAGAAAATATAAGTAAAGTACATATGGTCAGTAGACAGTAAATATTAATGGATCAGGGGAAAATAATAATAATGTGAATATAAAATGTGTCAGTACCAAAGCTTAGGTTTATTTGGGGTTATTCTTGGTCCCCTCTGAGCCTTTTAGTACTGTTATAATAAGACCATTGATGTTATGAATCAATTAACTAGTTTTGCAAGTTTTTTAAAAATGTCTTATTATTAATTTGATAAAATAAAAATTACTCTTAAAATTGATTAAAAGTTTAAAAATATAGGCAACATAGATATTTTCAAGTTTTGAGTTACTCTTCTTTCATGAGCTTTGGCATTATATTGTTCCTTTCATCCCATTTACACTGTCTATATATATAATTATTATTTTTTTACTAAGCAATATTTCATACAGTTTTTTTCTTATTCCTTTTTTATTCCTCATATTTATTTTGCTCAATTGCATCACATCACTTTTTCTTTTTTTTTTTTAGCCAACTCTCAGCTACCAAACAATTTAATAATAGAATTCCTTAATTGCAAATAATTCTTTGGTAAATATCACTGAACATTTTTTCCCCTTTTCTTACAGAATATTTTAGTATATTACCAGTAATGGGGCTTTAGGGAGTCAAAAGGTATGACATTTATTATTTTATACCTCCACTCTTCTTCCAGATTTCCCATAAATCAAGTTTTAAAGAATAATTTGGAAACTTGCAATCTGCCTACTTAATGAAAATTTTGGGATTACTTATTTATCAACTTCATTATTTAGTACTGACTATTGCCATACTTGAATTCCTGGTACCCTCAGGATAATATGTATTATATTATACATGTGTATACTCACACATGTGTATATGCATATATATGTGTGTGTATATGCACATATATGATATTTTATGCTATTTATTATTTTTAATTTAATTTAATATTTTAAGATCTTAAAATTAATTCATTTAATTTTATACAATATTAATTTTATTTAATAGTATCATTATTAATAAAAATACTTATTATTGATATTTTATTTATATATTGTGTGTATATGTATATGTGTGTGTGTGTATCCCACATATTCTGTCTTCATTACTTAAGTTGAAGATACTAATAGTTTCATATGATCACAGAATTCGGAATGAGAAAGAAGCAATCTTGTCCACTCCTTCCATTTTACAACTGCAAAGACCACAATCTAGAGATACAAAGTGACTTGCTGAAGGTCTCTTAGGTCATATGTAGCAGAGTCCAGAATCTATTCCAATCCAATTCCTTCAAGGGTGGAGAACGTGTGGCCTTCTAGGTCCTTGGGTGCAGCCTTTTGATTGAGTCCAAGTTTTACAGAACAAATTCTTTTATTAAGGGAATTTGTTTTGTGAAATTTGGATTCAGTCAAAGAGCCACACTTGAGGACTTAGAGGGACACGAGACCTCAAGGTTAAGGTAGCCCACTCCTGCCACTCAAGAACCATTGTATATTCCATAGTACTTCAAATTTGTGTGTGTGTGTGTGTACATATATATATATATATATATATATTCCTACTGGTATCATATCTATATCTATACCTAAATCCATATCTACATGCATGTCAGTATCCATATCTATATCTAATGAACATCACTCTCTATCATCTATATCTACATAACTAAACCTATATCATCTATTTAGACATGTTAGGTGTAGTGATAACAAATATTTGATTTGGTTAGTCATGGACCATTTAAATGTAGTAAAGATATCTTTCCCTCCATTAGGGGAAGGGGAATTCTAGGCCACTGCATGAAAAACAACTTGACTAAATATGTATATGAGATATAAATGCAAAAAATCATTAGGAGGAAAAGAATTTTAATGAAACATTTTAAATACACAGAAAAGACTAGATAAGGAGAACTAAAAGAGGAAACACACAGAGAACAGTTTCATTATCATATTAAGTGAAATATACACTTAATATATATGTAACAAAAATTCAGTTTCTTATAGAATTTTAAATCTTTGTTCATTTTTGAGATATGTGATAATGTGGGAGATATGTAACTAGCCTCTTTGTCAAAAAGACAAAGGTTCAATTTCCTACTCTGACAGTCTAGCTTCTTGACTTTTAGGAAGAAGAAAGGGAAGGGAAGAAAATAGTTATCTGTAGGCTTATATAGAGCCTGCCATGTTTAAAGTACTAGGTAAGCAGTTTTTACAAATATCTCATTTGAGCATCAAAACAATGCTCTGAGGTAGATATTATTAGTGCACATTCTTCTCACCTGTACCTTTTAGGTCAAAGGATGTAAGGAAGCAAAACTGAAGTTTATCTCAAGAATATTTTCCCCTCTTCCTTGATGGAAAACTTTCCAAGAATACATAAAATAGATGCTAATACATGTACATAAGGAAGTTACTTTACCAAGGCCTTCTGACTTTCAATGGAGTGTGTGTGTGTGCATGTATGTGTCTATATGTGTATCGGGAGAGAGAGAGACAGAGAGACAGAGAAAATTTTCTGTAGCATTAATGACTTCACTAGATTGGTATAGAAAGAAGTAAAAGAATGAGGAGAAAAAAGTAAAGGTCAGGTACAGGCCTTATGCAGATCCAGTTTGTCTGCTTTTATAACAAGGACTATTTATGTTGTTATTAACCAAAATAAATTTGTTTTTATGTAATGTGTGGATAGTAAGTATAAATATACTTTGGGGAAAACAAATTTAGCTTTCAGTGAAGGATCATATACTTTCTCTTATATAAATGTCATCCATTTGCTTAATGACATCCTAGAACCAGGCAACTTCTAAGACTGATTTACCACCAATTTAATAGTAGGATTTTGCCATAATGAAGCAGTCAAAGTCTATGCTAATTTAATTTCAGAAAACCTGTCTATTTTAATGAAAGTCTGATAGTTACATTTAATAGTAATAAAATATTTCATTTTCATCTGGAACACTGTAGACAAAGATCCCAAACTATTTTGGAAATATTAATTATGTTTTTTAAATAATATCTAACACTGAGCCTTATAATATGTGTATAGATAGATGATAGATAGATAGATAGATAGATAGATAGATAGATAGATAGATAGAGATATGTGTATATGGGTTTATATACGTGTGTAGGTGTATAGAATCAAGTTTTGAATTAGATAATAGATTAAGCTAGATGACTTTGAAATACCTTTACAACTCTAAAATTTAAATACACACATAATATACGTTTACATACACACAGACATGTATCCATATATCTGTGTGTATATAAGTGTGCATATGTGTGTATATGAATATAGATAGATAGATAGATAGATAGATAGATAGATAGATAGATAGATAGATAGATAGATAGATAGATAATTTTGGAGTTGGAAAAGTCTTCTGAGGTCATTTAGTGTAATCTTTCACCTAATTCAAAAATTAATTCTATATTATCCCTGACAAGTTAATTTTTTCAGTTCTCATGACTTCCAGCGACAGTAATCTTACTACCTCATAAAGTAGCCTATTCCATTTATTAATAGCTTTCATAGTCAAAATACTTTCCTTGTTCTGAGCCATACCAGACCCATTGTAAATTTATCACATTGGTTCTAGAACTTTCTCCAGAATTGTCTTGCTAAATAATTCTTTCAGATATGTGGAGTTATAAACCTTTTAATATTTCTACAGACTAAATATTTATAGAACTATTTTTAAATCCTTACATAACTTTGGGAATTTTCATCTTTGGGCAATGATCACCAATTTTCCTCATATCCCATTTAAAATGTAACACCTAGAACTTAATGCCATACTTCCATTTTAGCTTTAGCAATGGGATTATCATTCCCTTAGATCTGGATAATAGACTTCTATTAATGCAGTTTAAGATTGTGTTAGATTCTTTGGCAGTCTCATTAAGTTTTTACCTGATTTTGTATTTGCAATCAATTAAAACCCTGTCTTTTTTATATATGACTTGCTTTTTAGTCAACACTTTCCATTGTAATACTTGTGTGATTGCTTTTTGTTTGTTTGTTTGTTTTGAGTGCCAGAGGATTTTACATTCATACTTATTAATTTCATTGTTTATTTGAGTTTAGACCCATTATGTACAGTGAATTTTAAATCTTGATACTATCATCCATCATATTAGCTATCCTTCCCTGCTTTGTGTCATAACCTAATTTAAAATGCCTGCCTTTTATAATTTCATGCAAGTCATTGATATAAATGTTATACTAGGCAGGACCTAGCACAGAATCCTGTGGCAACTAGTAACCATCACCCAATGGTCCTGTACACTAATAAAATCACTTCAAAAATGGTTATTTTACCAGTTATTAATATGCCAAACTACTGTTGTCAAATCCATATTTTTTTTTCATTTTGTCAACTCATTTCTAATTCATATTACTACACTTTCTTTACATGTATACCATGAGATACCTGGACATTGTGTAAATGTAATTCTCGCTAGTCTAGTAACATTATCCTACAAAAACCAAACAAATCCTACCTTAATGAAACCACTATACTTGGCGCATTTCCTAAACCAGAATGATGTAGGCTCTTCAGAATAAGGTCCACCTCTAGTTTACATATAGCTTTCAATCTAAGAATATTCAGAGACTAAATTTAGATTTCCATGGGCCTTTAGATATCATCTCTTCCAACTATTTCATTTTATAGATGAGATATCAAAGTCCTAGGTTTGGTGTCTCATTCAAAGTCTCAGAGGAAATAAATCACAGAGGTAGAACTAGAACCCAGATCCTCTAGTTCTGATGTCATTTATCTTTTTACTAGAATAGACAGAAAAAAAATGTACATTTTCTTCTTTTGATAATTTAATAGACAGGACATTTAGAATTTTTACTTTAATTAGGACTAGCTAATATAGTTCTTCTCTCTGGATCACACTATCTTTTGGCAATGAATTGAAATAAATTTGTGGTTGGGAGACTATTTATCAATCTTAAGTATAGTTATCAGTGTCAAAGAAAAAAGCCTACAATTTTCCATATATGATTCCCTAAGTATGAATCCTTTAAGCCATATCTGCATCTCACCAAATGTGAATATAGAATAGTCCAAGAGAGAGACTGGGGGAAGTTTTCATAACCAGAACTACAATATTAAAAAATAATAATTTCATGTCACGAATATTTTTTTAATTCCTCAAAAATAAGGAAGAACATCTAGGCTTCATAAAATGCTAATTACACATTTTCTTAAGCCAAATTCATCCGTATAGCTGCCCAATACTTTCCATCAATTTATATTTTATTTTTTGTGTGTTTTTATTTTTCATTGACTATTTATTTATTTTTCTAATTTATTTATTTTAGTCTTCAACATTCATTTCCACAAAATTTTGAGTTACAAATTTTGTCCCTGTCTTTCCCCTGCCCCATCCTGAAGCAGTGAGCCTACTGAATACCCCTTCCCGGATCTGTTCTCTCTTATATCTTCCCCCATACCCTCCTAATTTTCTAGTAGAGCAAGATGGACTTCTATACCCCAGTATCTGTATAACTTATTTTCCAGTTGCATGTAAAATATAATTTTTTAAACTTTTTTTTTAAGCAGTCGGGGTTAAGTAACTTGCTCAAGGTTACAAGGCCAATTATTTTGTGTGGGTGTTAAGTATCTGAGGCCAGAACTGAACCCAGGTCTCCCAACTCTGAGGCCAGCACTCTTACTGCGCCACCTGGCCACCCCAACATTTATTTTTAAAACTTTGATTTCCAGACTTTTTTCCTTCTTGCCTCCTCACCCACCTCCACTGGGAGGACTTGCAATTCAATATAGGTTGTACATGTATAGTTACACAAAATGTTTCCATAGTAGTTATATTGTGAAAGACTAACTATATTTCGCTCCATCCTATCCCACCCTCCACTTAATCTATTTTCTACCTTGACCTTGCCCCTTTACAAAAGTGTGTGCTTCTAACTACCCTTTCCCCCAAACTGCCCTCCCTTCAATCATCCCCCCTCTTATCCTCTTCTCCCCTACTATCCTGTAGGGTAAGATACATAATAGAGTGTGTATGTTATTCCCTCCTTTAAGCTAAATTCAATGAGAGTAAGGTTAACCCATTTCCTTTCATCTTCCTGCTCTTCCCCTCCATTGTAACAGTTTCTCTTACCTCTTTTATTTTTTTTAATTTTTCAAATGTTTTATTAACTTCTGATTTACATCATTCATTATCACCAGATTTTGAGTTGAAAATTTTACCCCCATTTTTCCCCTACCCACCACCACAAAATAGCAGTCCCACAGGATATTACCTCCTCCAATTTGCTCTCTCCTATGACTTCTCCCATAGCCCCTTTGACTTTTCCAGTAGGACATGGTGGATCTCTATGCCCCAGTGACTGTATATCTTATTTCCCAATTACATGTAAAATAGTATTAACAATAGTATATATATATATATATATATATACATATATGTGTGTGTATGTGTGTGTGTGTATTTAAACATTTGATTTTAAAACTTTGATTTCCAAATTCATTCCTTTCCTTCCTTGCCATGCACACTTACTGGGAAGATAAGCAGTTCAGTATAGGTTGTACATGTGTGGCTAATGCAAAACAATAACATAGTATATATAGTGAAAAAAAAGACTGACTATATTATCCTCCCTCCTATCCCACCTCTCACTTGTTCTATTCTCTACTTTGATCCCGTCCCTTTTCAAAAGTGGGTGCTCCCAACTTCCCTCTCCCCTAGCCTGCCCTCCCTTCCATCATTCCCCATCTCATCCCCTTCCTCCCTACTCTCCTGTAGGGTGAGATACATTATTTAGTTTGTATTTCATTCCCTCCTCAAGCCAAATTCAATGGGAATAAGGTTGAGCCATTCCCTTTTGCCTTCCTATTCTTCCCCTCCATTGTAACCATTTTCCCTTGCCTCCTCTATATGAGATAGTTTACCCCATTCTTCCTCTCCCCACATCTTCTCATTATATTCCTCTCTCACCTCTTAATTTTCCCTTTTAAGTATCATCCCTTCCTGTTAAATTGGTCCTGTGCCCCCTATCTATGTATACCTGTAAATTTATATACACACATTCACATATGTATTCCTATGCCCATATAGCCTCATATATGCACACACACACACACACACACACACACACACACACACACA
>NW_027187391.1:62568119-62577243 GCF_028583685.1 Petaurus breviceps papuanus
ATATATATATTTCTATTCCCTTCAACTACTGAGAAAAGTTTCATAAGTCACTATTATCGTTATTCCATGTAGGAATGTTAATAGTTCAACATTGATAAGGTCCTTATGATTTCTTTTCCCTGTTTTATCTTCTCATGCTTCTCTTGCTTCTTGTATCTGAATGTCAAAATTTGTATTCAACTCTGTTTTTTTTTTCAACAAGAATGCTTGAAAGTCCTCTGTTCCACTGAAGGACGATATTTTCCCTTGAAACATGATAGTCAGTTTTGCTGGGTAGGTGACTCTTGGTTTTAATCCCAGCTCCTTTGACCTTGACCTGCAGAATATCATATTCCAAGCGCTTTGATTATATATATGAAGCTGCCAGATCCTGGGTTATGCTGATTGTGTTTCCACAATATTCAAATTGTTTCTTCCTGGCTCCTTGTAATATTCTCTCTTTAATCTGGGAATTCTGGAACCTGGCTATAATATTACTAGGAGTTTTCTTTTGGGGATCTTTTTCAGGAGGTGATCAGTGGATTCTTTCAACCTCTATTTTGCCCTCTGGTTCTTAAACATCAGGGAAATTTTCCTTGAGAACTTCCTGGAGGATGATTTCTAGGTTCTTACTTTGATCATGGCTTTCAGGTAGTTCAATAATTTTTAAATTATCTCTCCTGGATCTGTTTTCCAGGTCAGTGGTTTTGCCAATGAGGTATTTCACATTGCCTTCTATTCTTTCATTTGTTTGTTTCTGTTTAAGAGCATCTTGATTTCTCATAAAGTCATCAGCTTCCCTTTGCTCCAGTCAAATTCTGAAGCAATGATTCTCCTCAGTGAGCTTTTCAGATTCTTTTTCCATCTGGAAAAATTCGGCTTTTTAAGACATTCTTCTCCTCATTGCTTTTTTGAGCCTCTTTTGCCATTTAGGCTAGTATATTTTTCAAGGTGTTATTTTCCTCAGTCAGGCTGTTGACTCTCATTTTGTAATTTTCTTGCATTGCTCTCAATTCTCTTCCCAATTTTTCCTCCACTTCTCTTATCTGCTTCTTAAGGTCCTCTACGGCCTTTAACCAGCTCGTATTTTTCTTGGAAGCTTTTTGTGCAGGAGCTATGACTTCACTGTCTTCCTCTTGTTCCATGCTTTGATTCTTTTTGTCCCCAAAATAGGAGTCTAATGCTGCATAGCTTTGCTTGGTTTGCTTTCTTTGCCTGGTCATTTTGCCACCTAATTACTTGACTTTTGGGCTTTTTGCCACAGTAGGACTCTGCCACCAGATGGGTGAGCTTTGTTCCAAATGCTAGGGTTTTCTCAGCTGCCAGAGGTGTTATTTGGGTGTCCTGTCTGAAGCCTCCACATGCTTTGGCAAGCTGGACCCACACCCCAGGACCTCTACCCTAGACTGCGATTCAGGTCCAAGAAGGTTAAAGTAAGAGCGATTACTCCTCAGACTGATCACTTGGTCCCCCTACACTCTGTAGGTCAGGAGCTGAAGCTGCCATGTGGCATGGCTGCACCACAACAGACCTCACTGGCTTCTCACCCTGGGGGCAAAAGCCAACACACTCCCAACTGCTGGGTCCCAAAGTCCACACAGCACTGACCTCCCACTTTGTTCTTAGCATCTATGTGTTGATAATTCTGGATCTCCACAGCTACTGGTGATCTGGAGCCCCTCCAGCTGGTGGTTGGTCAGGCCTACCCTGGGGCTAAAACCGCATTGTGATGCTGAGCTTCACTCCCAGACGGCTGTGGTGGCCAATTCCTGCTGGCCTGCAAGGCTGTCCTCAATGGGAGGTTAGCTTCTCTGTGTCATTTTGTGGGTTCTGTAGTTTCAAAGTTTGTTTAGAGTCCCCTTTTACATGAATTGGAGGTGGTGGGAGCTGGAATGGCATGGAGGTCCTGTTTCTACTTTGTCATCTTTCTAAATCTATCAGTTTATATTTTAATAGATCCATTAAAAATAGTTTTCTTTAAAATGTTTTCATATGTTCCATTTTAAAGGATTTCCCCCCTTTCTATTGAAGTTTGTAAAGTATTTTAAAATAGTTAATTCCCTCTCATTTCATTTTCAGATTGGTACAGAATGCAGATGAGGTAGAAAAAATGAGCTGATATATTTTGCAATTTGTGCCAATTAATTTTAAAACTAAAGGTAATAGCCAATTTATTAATTAAGATGTGAATCATTTTAAAAATGTTCTAAATCACTATTGATTAGAGAAATTCAAATTAAAACGACTCTGAGGTACCACCTCACACCTATTAAATTGGCTAATATTACAGAAAAAATGAGTGATAAATGTTTGAGAAAACAAGGGAAAACTAGAACATTAATGTATTGTTGGTGGAGTTATGAACTGATCCAATCATTGTGGAGAGATATTTGGAACAATGTCCAATAGAAAACCAAACTGCGGGGCGGCCAGGTAGCACAGCGAGTAAGAGCACCGGCTCCAGTGTTGAGAAGACCTGGAGATCGATTCCTAGGCTCAGACACTTAGCACCCACCCAGAAACACCTGGCCATGTAAACTTGAGCAAGTTACTTAACCCCAATTGCTTAGGGGCGGCCAGGTGGCTCAGAGAGTAAGAGCACCGGCTCCAGTGTCGGGATGACCTGGATCAAATCCGGGCTCAGATACTCAGCACCACACCCAGAAATAATAACTGGCCGTGTAACCTTGAGCAAGTTACTTAACCCCAATTGCTTTAAAAAAAAAAGAAAGAAAAAGAAAACCAAACTGCATACCCTTTGATCCAGTAATACCACTATTCGGTTTGTTTTTCAAAGAGATAATACAAAAGTAAAAAGGACCCAGGTGCAAAAAAAAATTTGTTTATAGCAACTCCTTTTGTGGTGGCAAAAAATTGGAAATTGAGGGGGAAAACACCAATTCAGAAATGACTGAACAAGTTGTGGTGTATGAATGTAATGGAATACTATTGTTCTATAAGAAAGGACTAGCAGATGGATTTCCTAAAAACCTAGAAAGGCTTCCATGAACTGGTGCTGAAGTAGGGGAGCAAAACCAGGGAAACATTGTACAGTTACAGCAACATTGTGCAGTGATTAACTATGATAGATTTAAGTCTTCTCAGCTATACCATGATCCAAGCCAACTCCTAAAGACTCGAGATGGAAAATGTTATCCACCTCCACAGAGAGAACAATGAAGTCTGAAAGTAGATCAAAGTATACCATTTTTACTTTTTTGTTGCCTTTTCCTTTTTTTTCTTTCTTGTGCTTTTTACCTTTTGTTCTGATTCTTCCTTCACACCATGACTAATGTGGAAATATGTTTAACACAATTATGCATGTGTAACCTACATAATTGCTTGCTGTCTTGGGTAGGAGAAGTAATAAAGGAGAAAATATGTGTTCCTTATCCTTTTTACAGAGTTCAAATAGAAATGGTAGAAGGGTAAACTATTTCTCTTTTATATATAATGTTCCACAGATTGCTTCAAAGGTAGATAAAATGACTAATTCTATTACTGCATAAGAATATTGGGATATTAGATGATTTTCTCTAGATTCCTCAAAAAAGTCAGGAAAATAACTCTAGAGAAGGTTGATATGTAACTCATCTTGTTCCATATTACTTTAATTTCTTCTCTTAAGTCTCTATATTTTGAAAGCTTTTCAATTCATACAGTTTGGAGAGTATAAATTATCAGTGCAAAAACATCTATTTAGATATTTTTCTTGAAATTTGAATAATTAATGCTATGTTCATGCAGTTGAGAACAATAATTATTTCCATAATTATGCTTGAATTTCAATAGGGTTTATTTGCTGAAAATAACTTCATAATAATTACAAATAAAATTCAGAAATGGGAATGTATTGGTCATTGGACTCTGAGAATGACTGTAAAAATAAAGGAAAACCTGAAATAAGAGACAATGAATGAAATGTGTCCATTTGGGGAAAAGAATAAACAGATTAGTATGGATGATGGAAATAATTACCTGGATAGTGGATATGCAAGAGTAAGATGGAGGTAGAAGAAGTATTAGAATTAAGTCAAAATTCTAAGCAAACATACTTCAAATGAAATATTTATAATTTTAAAAATCTGACCTGTAAAACAGGATACAGAGAATTGAAGAACATTATACTACCTGAAACCCATGAGCAAACAAGAACTTTATATACTATAGAATAAGCAATAATAATAAAATTTTCTGGAATGTCAGAATGAAGGGACAAAATAATAATAAAAAGATGCTCAAAATAGCTTCCCAAAGTGACCTACAATTAATCGGACTAAGAAATATTGTGGAAATCTATTGCTTCAAAGCCAAAGATAATATTTGACAAGTGGCCTAAAAATGTCATGAATTCCTAGGACACTATGTTTAGAATCTCATAATATTATGCTACAGCAATGAGAAATGTGGAATGTAATATACTAAAAGGCCAGAGGAAAAGTTGTAAGACCATGGATAATGTATTTTACAAGAGTGAATATAATTTTCCAGGAAAATGCATTGACTTGTAATAGAATAAATGACTTACAAACTTCTTTGCTCAAACAACTATAGTTAGGTAGAATCTTTGAAACACAAACAAAAGATACAATAAAAATATTAAAAAGTAAATTAGCTTATGAAAATTTGAAGTGGCTAAGCAATGATCAAGTGCCTAAAACTGAAAAGATAAGACATCATTGTTCTTTTGCAATCCTGGGAGAAATGAGGAAATAAAGTGGACTTAAGGTAATAGATTTAATTTTTACTGGGTTTTTTTATGTTGTTGAGTGAGTAAAGAGAGGATAAAAAGAAATGTATTAGGGAAGGAAAGGGAGAAAAAGAGGGCTTTACTATTGCTTTTAAGAAGAACAAAGAAAGATGAACAAAAGAAGATAGAGAAAGCAGGAATGGAATGAACATCAATCTTATTTTAATTTACCAAATGATAGAAAACAAACATACACAACAAGTATAGTCTTGTAGCACATAAATAAGCAGGAATGTAAACTATGTTCCCCTATTACATTGGAAGTTCCTGGAAGGCAAGGGCTACCATGTCTTTATTTATCTCTCTCCTTCATGAATTCTGTAAGAGACACACTCAGACAACTGATGTTCTCTGAATTCCAGCTGGCACCTCCAATCTTTTGCAAATAATAAATGGGTTGATAGGAAGAGGGCCTTGAGGATCCAGCACCCTGAACATAAATACATAGATGTCAACTCAAAAAACTAGGGAATGTATGGCAAAACCATGCAAAAATTTCTAGACAATCTCACAGAAAGTTCAACATGGGGCATAGTCTGACCTTGACACAAAGCCCCAATTCAGAAACTAAAGCTGATTATGTAAGTAAATTTTAAAAAATCCTGATCATTATGAAAAATCATCGAAAATATAGAGATATTCCAAAAGGAGTAACTTAAATAACTACAAGCAGAGAATCAAAGGAAAAAAATGGATTTTTCACAAATACTCAGACACTTAGAAGGAACATAGCAATTTATTTAAAAAGACCTGGAAGGAAGAACTGGAATGAATAGAAGTAGCATAAAGGAGAAAATGATAACCCTTGGGAAATAAGGAAATAAGGCATGCTATTGCTAAGGAGAAGAGCACATACCTCTGTGGGGAAAATACTTCAAATAACCAGAAGGAAGCAGTTCTAGTGCTAAAAACCCACAGTTGATATCACATGAGACATGGAAACTTCTACTGTAAATGAGAGATCTCATAACACAATAATCTGAGAGCAAATGAGAAATTATTTCAAGAGATAAAACAGATTGGATGAGATAATTTCTTTTTTTTTTCCAAATGCTTTATTAACTTCTGGTTTACATCATTCATTTCCACCAGATTTTGAGTTACAAATTTTCTTGCAGTTTTTCCCCTACCCCCCCCCCCCCAAAAGCAGTCCCCCAGGATATCCCCTCCTCCAATCTGCTCTCTCCCATATCTTCTCCCATACCCCCTTTGACTTTTCCAGTAGGGCATGGTGAATCTCAATGCCTCAGTGCCTGTATATCTTATTTCTTAATTACATGTAAAATATTACATGTAAAAATATACTGTGCCACCTAGCCAGCCCAATAAGGAGAAGCAGGAAACTAAGGATATTAAAGAAAGCTTCCTCCAGTACACAGCACATGAACTCTGTCTTGAAACAACAACAACAAAAAAAGAATTTGAAGACCCATGGGTGATGAGAGAGTACAATTCAGGCATGAAAAATATTATTTGCAAAAATTGGAGGTGCCAGATGGAATTCAGAGAACATCAGTTGTTTGAGTGTGTCTCTAACAGAATTCATGAAGGAGAGAGATATTCAGTTTTGCTGGAAAATTAGTATGGTGCTAGATTGTGAAGAGTTTTAAATGCCAAATTGAAGAATCTGTTTTGTTTTAAAGATAAAAAAAAGGAAGACACTGAATAATGTTGAGTAGGAAAATGCCAGAATTGACTTGTGCTTTAGGAAAATTATTTTGGCAGATGTGTGGAATACAGATTGGTGAAGGGAAAGGCTAGAAAATGTATGTCCAGTGAAGGGTTTGTTGAAGCAGTGTAAGTGAAAAATTATGAGAACCAGAACTAATGTGATGCAACATGAGTGGGGGGAAAGGGAAAGATATGCTAGACTCAATGAGACTGATGGGTAATTATGTAGCATTAAGGAGAAAGGGTTGAAAGCAAACCTTTGGCTATGGTCCTGGATATACAAATCAGAGATTTGTCTTCTATGGCACTATATACCCAAAAGGTATGTCCCCCATGCATTAAACTTTAGTGGTATCTGTGATAAAACTCTTTTGAATGTACATACCTTAAAGAGGAGGGATGAGGAGAAGAAATACTAGACTGCTGAATTTAGGCAACCTCTCCCAATTTAGATTGACATTTTTTTTTCTGAAACTAACTATTGTAGTTGTCTAGGACATTCAGAATTTCAGTTACTTATCTAAGGTAACACAGGCAATGTATGTCTCAAAGTCAGTTATTTAATCTAATTATTCCCACATCATAAGGTTATTTCTCTATAACATCTATATCATTATGTTTCTTCTGCTATTTAAGCTATCAGCCAAAATCTCTGTTTAATTAACTAAGGACTATAATTAATTTTTCATTTTAATCACCTCTGAAAAAAAAGAAAGCAAAAAACCTGGAAAATTCACAGAACCATTATATCAGAATTGAAAATTACTACAAAGGCCATATGGTCCAATCTATATCAGAAAAAAAAAAACTCTTACAACAAAGTCATTTGCTTGAAAACCTCCATTAACAGGGAGCCCAGTATTCAATGGTTACTCTATAGAACAGCCATTTAGTATTCTCTATCACTTATTTTATACTAAGAAAAAAGAAACCAGAAATTTACATTTTTATAGTCACCCAGACACCTAAATGCATGATTTTGCTGGTTGGAAAGCAGCAAGTACCATAACTTTGATTGTATCCCCATGGTCTTTTCTATTGATAGAGGATTTCCATGGTCCTTTTCTAAAACTCCATTAATAGAATTAGCATTTTAAATAGATTATTTAAATATAAAGAATTTTTTTGTTCTAAGAATATGTTTGGTTTTACCTCTTGTGACCTGAGGTAAGTTTGAACCTCTGTCTTCCTTCTTTATCCTGAAATATATGCTAATGAGTCCCCAGCAATATTGTGTAGATAAATGGGGAAAAAAGTACAAGTACTTTGCATAAATGAAGTGGTATATAAATGCAAATTAATAGTGCTAACATATATTATAATTACATATGGGATCCCTCAAAGTGAAGCACTGTCTTAAGTTAGGTTACATTCCGGTGAAGAAGATAAGGATGAAAAGGTTCAAAAAGGGACACAAAAGATGGATAAAAGTGGAATGAGGCTTACACACCCTATAATAGGAAAGTGCAGAAGCTAGGATTATTTAGCATGGAAATGTGAAGAGATAGAGTGGACTTAATTGAGTTATTTAAGATTGTGAAGGGTATAGTAAAAATTGATAAGCCCCTTTTTTATATGCTGTCCCATAATATGAGAAGAAGAGATCACTCAAAACTAATGGAAGGTTAATTTAAAATGAACAAAAGGAAACACTTAATCTTCACATAGTGTGAAGTCAACCTGCGTAATTTAATACCACAGGAGGTCATAGACTTAAATACCATAGCTTGATTTAAAAATGGAACTGGACATTTTATGAACAAAGTTATTTCACTATTAAAATAAGGAAAATCAAAATTTATGCCATCTTGAGTGAGATAATCATCATCAGGATCAACTATATTACCTCACATTCCTCACCTCATGCATGGCAGCACCCCATTGAACAAGGACAATAGTCTGGCCAGCGAAGGGTGGGTATGTGTGGATATGTATTCCTGGAGGAATAGAGAAAATCCAACCAAACCATAATAGAGAAATGAACTGGAGTACCATTTTTTTTTTCTGACTCATGCACTAGTCCATTGGAGTGAAGAAATTCTTTAATATTTTCGTCAGAAATAGTAAAGTCACAAGAGATTGTAGTTTTCTTTCATACAAAAAACAAAAAACAACAGCAATTACAAAAGCGCATGATCTCATAACACCATGTAAAGGGCATCTGGCATGTGCCCAGGCCACATCATCTTCCTCACTTCCTCACCTAATGCTGATTCCAGATTGTAAATGATAGAAAGCTGTCTTCAAGAAGAATTGTGGTGCTTTAAGAGGAAAGTGAATTGGAGAGAAAGTGGAACAGG
This sequence comes from Petaurus breviceps papuanus, assembly GCF_028583685.1. NCBI lineage: Eukaryota > Metazoa > Chordata > Mammalia > Diprotodontia > Petauridae > Petaurus > Petaurus breviceps. The sequence continues at coordinate 62,576,820 of NW_027187391.1, forward strand.
TCTGGAAATTCAGTAATTGCATCTGGTTGACTACCCACCTAATGAATAAAGAGACTCTATGATTAACTGCAAAAACATTTTAAAAAGTTTAGTCATCTTCTGCTTCCCTTTTTAACTTTCTTGGGTTAATTTAATGGAACCTTTTCTCATGACATCCAGTGAGATATTGTGGTGTAAATGGAAAGGCCTCAAGACCTTCTTCATCTTTGAGGCTATATAATCCTGAGAAAGAGGCTTCCATCCTTGACCTGTTTATTGTTCCTTTTCCATTTTAGGCAAAGAGACTGGAGTCTCTGACTTTGTTAACTTCAGTGATTGGGAGAGTGAGCCAGATTAAACTGTAAATCAAGATCCAGGCTTCCCCCCTCCCTTTTTCTTTCCTTCCTTCCTTCCTTCCTTCCTTCCTTCCTTCCTTCCTTCCTTC
>NW_027187391.1:62577253-62597558 GCF_028583685.1 Petaurus breviceps papuanus
TCCTTCCTTCCTTCCTTCCTTCCTTCCTTCCTTCCTTCCTTCCTTCCATCCTTCCTTCCTTCCTGTCAGTCTAACATTAATGTTACAAGAAAGAAATGAGTGACTACTTTAAGAGTGACTTTCAGCACTTCAGTACAATTTCACTACACCTGGACATGAACCAATGATACATAGGAAATGAGCCTAATCTCCCCTTCTCCACCCCCATTAAGTTGTTGCAAGGAGATTATGTCCTAAAGTTGCTCGGAGAAATACTTGTACATCGCTCTATCATCAAAGTAAGTATCTCTATAAAAGTCAAAGGGTTAAGTTGAATTGGAGTGCTAGTCACTGACTCTAATAATTAGGAAGTAACAGTCAGGTGATTGAACTTATGGTTATAGAAAAGAATACTCTAGCACACTAAGTGGGAGATATAACTAACCTGGCTCTGGGAGGGGAATCCAAAGCATACTGCTACAACCTTAATTCCATTTAAGGTATCAGCTCAATTGGCACCACTAGTCCCCAAATAACTTTATATTTATGTTTGCATGTATTTTATATTTACTCATATATGTAAGTATATGTTATGTATATGTATGTACATATACACACACACACACAAACGTGTGTGTGTGTGTAATTTCCCTCCCCCTTCCAAGCAAAATGTAAACATCTTCACTGCCAATATAGATTTCTTTTTTGTCTTTGTTTCCCCAGGTCCTTGCCAAATTTATGGCATATAAATGATTAGTACTTAATAAATGATTCTTGAATTGAATGCAATTTTAATCCCTTTCAAAGCATAGGTAGAACTGGAGTCAATAAGTCAGACATGAAATGGTTAAGATTTTTATGTTGATTTTTATTTTTTATGATAAAAATTGAAAACAACTAAAATATCTCATAAATAATGGGAAAACTATAAATTTCAAATATTATTTGTGTCATTCATTTGACTCTTTTATTCATGAGTTCATTTATGCTTAATTTGTATGTGTCTAAGTAGTAGAAATTTAGAGAATGAAAGAAAATCATAGAAAGACAAATTATGAAAAAATGAAAATTTCAGTGATAGTGATATTTTTTTACATATCTGTTCTAATATTTTAAAATCACTGGTTTGTAAACATAATTTTGTGTTTTGATTACTGCTGTAAAAAAATACTAGGAAAAATTCAAGTATGCCATCACTCAAAGAAAAGGGGATTGTAATCTTGCCATAACAAATGTTTGTTTTGAAAAATCAATAAATAGTAGCATTGACTTTTCTCTTGTTCCCAGTAGAGAGACACAGCAGAGGGATAAGTCCATTTTTATTTGGTTCCCAGCTACTCCATTGGGCAGTCCCCTGATGGTAGAGAATTATAGGCTCTAAGAACAATCCAATACGTTTGCTTTAGTTGAAAGTTTATTTCATTTTAACTGCTCCTGATTGGTTAACTAAGCATGGTGTTTAAATAGGAATTTAGGGGAAATTAATCCATTAATATCTAACTACCCTCCCCACCCCAAGAGTAGGAGTGAGTGCTAGACCTAGAGAATTAAAACAACTATTGTCTACTTGCTATGGTTCAAAAACTTATTTTCCCATTCTTCAAAAAAATCTCTGCCATGAAAAGACTAGCTAAAGAAACTTGGCATTTAACCTGGAGAAAATAACATTTTGGATGGGTGTGATATATGATAGCTATCTCAAAGTGTTTGAAAGGCTATCTTATGAAAGTGAGCATAACTATCCTATTGAACCCAGAGGGGAAAAATAGGAGTGGAAGTCTTAGAGGGATATTTATACTTGATTTGAAGAACCATTTCTTAACAATAAGAATTCTCCCAAAATGAGAAATCTTATTTAGGGTGTAGTGAGTCCCACCTCACTGGGGGGTCTTTTAACAAAGACATGGTAAGAAACTTGTAAGGTATATTATAGAAAGGATATTTTTCCAAGTACGGTTGGACTAGGTGGTCTTAGAACTCCCTCTGAATTTCTGAATCTCTGAATTTCTATGATTCTGTGAACTAAGCATGAAGAAAACCAAACTGCACCATAAATTCAGGCTCTACTGTGAGAATATCTCTGAGAGAGTTGTTAGGGCAAACTCTAGTCACAGGGTAAGAGCAGGAGGCATGTGGTTGGGATAAGAAAGGAAGATAATTTTAAGTCCAACTGCTCACATTATTTTGGGCAAAAAGTAGGGTGTTTAAAAAATTTATCAAAATTAGAATTAATAGTTTTCAAATAAAAAAGGGTCATAGAAATTATTTGTTTAAAGAAGAATTCTCAGAAGATTTCCAGTCTTTAAAAATTAAACAAATTAATTTTTATTGCTTGTCGAATACCTCTAAAGTCATTAGTATGGTCCCAAACTAAGTTGTTCAACTTTAGACTATGAAGAAGTTATAAGATAAATGAAAATATCCCAAAGCAGATACTCATGTATTGAAAATTAATATCTTTAGGCATAAAAAAGCATCAGGCTATCATACTATGATTTATGTGCTAAATTATGATTGCTTTTTTCCTGTAATAATTTGTAGATTATTCACATATATCAACAGAATTACTAGGACCTATACTTAAATAAAATGGAATTTTTTCATTAAAAAATTTTCTCATCACAACCTTTTCCCTTCTTTTAAGAATATCATTAAGCCTAGAGATAATTGTAAATTTCAGATATTTAAGATTACATATTGAATATCTGTGTGCTATAATGAAGCAATGGTTTCTACTAAACATTGATCTTAAGTTGATAAATTTGAAGTAGTCCACAGAGAATTTTTCTGGTTAACAGACCATTACTTTCCAATAGTTTTTTTTTCTTCAATGGTATCTTTTAAGTCACATTGTGAAACTAAGAAACTACTTTTCATCTTAAGCTGGAGCTTGGAAACTTGTAGAACTAGGCTACTGGTAATGTTTACTACTGCATACTGAAATGGTAGAGATAAGTTCAAGTGACACATCAATACCAGCTGCTATTTATAATAAGACAGTCACTAGCAATTATAAACCTAATTAAGCAGCAATTGATTGGCCAGATATCCTGGAGCTAAACTCTGTTCTCATATCACTGATTGAGAATTTCTGGGTTTTGTAATGGGACTTTTAAAAAATGCCAGCACTTTATTTGTTACATTAAACAGAGGCTAGTTCCAGGTAGCTACTGATGAATCATCGAGACTGCATCATACAAATTAGCAAATTAAGCAGAGGATACAAATATAGATACAGAGAAAGCAGATGTAACCACCACAGGCAGTAATTATAGGAAAAAATAAGCAGATTTGGGCAGAAACTCTTTTCATGATGACTATGTGACTGCTGAGTGTTCTGGAATTTCCTTCTTCCAAAGGACCTGTGAATTCTGGGAAGAGAGAAGGGGGTGTGTGGAACTCTATATTATACCTCTAAAAAGTTTCTGTAGGAATATATAACACATTTCCTGGGAAGCAAACCCTTCATGGAAAAATTTGATACAAACCCACACAATATACATATATGTTATATATGTATAAGTATGTATATACATGTGTATGCATATAGATACACTCAAATATATAGACATATGTATAGTATATGTATATGTGTGTATACCTATTTGATAACTTCTCTTCCTGTCCTAGGTGCATTTTGTTTTGTTTTTTAAAAATATTATGTGTTATATGAAATAGCTCTCTTCAAGGAGGAAGGGATACAAGAGATAAATATGGTGACATAAAAAAACAGAATACATCAATAAAAACATCATTATCAGTTGTAATATCTTCTCTAGGCTATTATTCCAACTTACAATTACACTTGTAGGTTGTGTCCCCAGATGGTGACTGCTTACTTGAATGTTTAAAGTGTAACCTTAGTCTGGAGGATTTCTTAACACCATAGTTCCTGAGCCCCAAGAAGTGTGCTACAAATTAATAATAATAAAACAGTAGATATATTAAGACTTTAGAAAAGACATCTACTAAAATGGGACAGTAGGAACATTACATCCTGTAATGGGAATGTAAATTTTTAAGATCTTCCCTGCCCCTAGGCTAAAGTGCACCTGGAGTCTGGGGTGGGAGGCTTGTTTTTCAGTAGATACTTCTTGATTGGCCAGTGAATCAATAAGGTTGTTACATTCTCTGAGCCAGGAGAAGGCTGTATAAGCCCTGATGTGTAGCTTTGTTTTGGGGCTCACTTTGAGAAGTGTTCTGTGATTTGATGAAACTCTGGGCTAGCCCTTGTCCAGAGCCCCCCCGGCTTTGAAACCCAGATGTTGTTTGGTATGGATGTAATGGTTGGACAGTTTGGAAATCTGTCTACTTGATCTGTTTTTGTCTTGATAATTCTGTCTGTATATTCTGAAGTTCAGGGTGCTGACCTTTTTCCCCTGAACTACGTAAACGATACATATCTGACTGATTAAAGTAAGCTTGTTAATCCATTTTGAGTTGCTTTCCTTTATCAAAGCAGATCCAAGAACCTGTGTTGGCAGCAACCCTGAGGACGCTTGGGGTGCTTGCTGCCACACATCCTTAAGTTATAAATTAGTCACATATACATAAATGCATATTATATACTTTGATAATCATTATTGTTGTATTATAACTATGCTTTTATTTTTCTTATCATTGCTGTTGCTACAATTTTCAGAACTGTATCAAATAGTAGTTGGGAATGTGAATATTATTATTTTTCTTACATATTTATTTGAAAAGGTTCTAGTTTATCTTCATTGCCTATGATACTTGCTTTTGGTTTTATATAGAAGCCTTTTTTTCCTTTAATTTTATTTTACAAAGATCACTCTTTGCCTATAATCTTCTTGAACCGCACCTCCAGAGACGAGAGTTTGGAGGAGTTTTGGAATACTTCTTGGTTCAGTCTATCCTAATAGGTAAATTTTCCTTCTCCCTATCTAGCAAACCTCAGCCCTAGCCCCAACCTTGCACTCTGAGTTCTTGTAATCTTGAACTTTTACTGGAGCAATTTTAAGACTTGACACTTGTCATGCATCATCCTCCCCAGTACTCAAACTACAAACACACACATACACACACACACACACTCATATTCATATCCTGCTTCCTTTGGAACTATCATCAGATCATTATTACCATTCCTTCAGGAAAGGATATATCATTTAACTCCATTGCTCTAATCAGTGACCTTGTGACATTTGAATCCCAAACCTTCTTCCCTTCACCGCGACTTGGCTATGTATGTTGGTTTCTTCTATTCAAATGAAAGCTCTTTGAGGGCAAAGACTCTCTAATTATTGTCTTTATATCTCTAGAGCTTTTCACAAGGGCTGTTGTATAATAAGCTTAATAAATGTTTTCTTATTCACCCGTTCATTGTATTATAGTTTGCTTGATATTAATAATCAGATGTTTGTTAACACTGTTATCTCAGTTCTAACATCTGTGATTTGAAGATCTTAGGCATAGAAAATATTTTGTTCAAGAATACCCTTTTTAATAAGTTATATTTTTGCACCATTATTTTTCTCATTCTACAAATAATACATCCAGTGAGAACTTGTATTCTTTATACTTTCCAATCAATTTTGTGACTGTAAAACTGTGGTCTATTTCAGATTAACACTTATAAAACTCAGCCTCTTCCCTCATATTTTCAGCAATGATTTTCTCAATATATTTGTGGATTATTTTCATAAAGGTTTTTACAGTGATGAGAAAGTAGCCATAGAGGTCAGTAATTATTGGCATCTTCTTGATTGCCCTTTTCAGGTGTAATAATGTTCACGATTATTTCCCAATTGTTCAGTATATCTCCTTTCAGCTACCTTGAGAATTGATCCATCATTCTAAAAATCTTGTTACCTGAAGAAGAAACCTCAGTTCAATTTAAGTCAAAAAGCATTTATTAAATGCGCACAGTGTGCAAGGCATTCTATTACATACTTTGTATATATAAAGACAAAAATTAAGCAATCTGTCCCCTGAAGGAGCTTACATTCTACTGTGGAAGAAATGGAACAACATGTGGATTGATAAACAAAGCATGTAAAAAGCAAACATAATAACTTCCAGGGCTAGGAAAAACAAATAAAACAACTGAAGTTATAAGGAGAGACATTTCACAGTAGGTAACCTGAAGTGTGAAAGGAGCTGGAAATTTTAAGAGATGAAGGTAAAGAGGGAGAGCATTAAAATTCTCAGAAATTGGAGCTGGAATACTTAACACAGCGATTCAAAGTAGCAAGCAGGCTACTTTGGCAGAAATGTAAAGTTTGTGGTGGTTGTAATATAGTATCTGTCTGGGAAGACAGGCTGGAGCCCAATTATTAAAGGCTTTAACTACTGAAAAGAGGGACTTCTATTTTATCATGGGGGCAATAAGGAGTCACTGAAGCTTTTTGAATAGGGAATGACTGATATGGCTAGATTTATGCATTAGGAAAAATAATTTGGTGATCGTGTAGAGAAAAAAATGGATAGGAAAGTCATTAAACAGGATGATTCTATAAAAGGATATTACAGTAATCTAGTCAAGAACTGATGAGTTAAAAAAAAGAACTGATGAGTATCTGAATTGGGAAAGAAAGGATATGAGATATGTTGTGAATATACAATTGACTAGACAGATATTGTTGGATTTTCTTTTTTTTTTTTTGAGGGGGGGAGGAAAGAGACAAGTGAGAATTTTTAAAATGGAATGAATGGAGTTGTGAAACTGGGTGACAGAAGGGTGGTGGTATCCTTAACAGATATAAGTAAATTAGGAAAAGGGATGAGTTTGAGGAATATCTAATTACATTTCAAAGACTTCCTACAAAAAGAGTCTGGGTTGTTTGTTTTGGGTGACTTTTTCTTCCTTAATGTAGCTCATTGGTGGCTAAGATGTAAGAATCTGGGGCAGTTGGGTGGTGGAATGGATAGAGCCCCAGCACTAGAGTCAGGAGGACCTGAGTTTAAATCTGGCTTCAGACATTTACTAGTTATGTGACCCTGGGCAAGTAAAAAACTCGATTGCCTCAACTAATAGTAATAGTAGTAGCAGTAATAATAATAATATGTCAGAATCCAAATATGATGACTCTTCTATCACTAAGGGAGAAAGTTTTGCTTGTTTATATGAATCTTTGCATATCTTTTTCATTGTTTTGTTTGCTTTTCATTCTCCTTCTAGGATCATCCTTAACTGTTTCTATGATTATATGATTTAATTGGGGCTCTCATCAAGGATTGCATTCACATAGTATAATTTTAATTACAAAATACTGCTCTGAAGTACGTATGAAATTGAGTTTTTGAACCTCAGTTTCTTCATTTGTAAAACTGAGATATTATTGGTAATAAACCAAAGACTTGCTATGAGGAAAGAACTTAGCAAATTGTAAGTTTCCTTTGAAATATTATATATTAAGCAACTTAAAATTTGTCTTTGATGGCAGAAAAAAAATGAGGACTATGTCTTGATGGAGTGAGAGTTGACCTTGGAGTCAGGAGGGCCTGGGTTTAAGCCCCATCTCTGTCACATATTGACTTTCTTATCCTGGACAAGTCATTGAAACCATAAGTGCCTCCGAGCAGATCTTTAGGCATATGATTTCCAGAAAACTTGTGGATATGCACAGGTAGAAGAAATTTCCTTTCTTGGAATTCTCTGGATCCAATAAAAAAAAAAACAAATGGGTCAGTAAAATAGGCAATTATACCTTGGAGAGCTTATCAGGGAGTAAAGATGCATATGAACTGAATTATTTAAAAGTTCCTGATTTTTTTCCTTAAAAGGCACTAAATATAGAATGGATGCCTACTTGTTCATGGTGATTTTTATATAGCACAGGAAAAAAATTTAAAAACTGACATACATATTAATTAAATTATTGCAAAGTACACTCCATACATTGTCTCTCCTAATCTCAATAGTTTTGTGATAGATGGGTATTATTATCTGGCTTTTACAGATGGTGAAAATAATGCTCACAGATGAAGTACTTTATTCTTTATTACACAACTCATGTCATAAATTGGAATCAAATACAGGTTATCCTTGCTTAGGGTCCAACTTCTAATCTACTATACCAAACTGCCTCTATGGAAGGCAGAAACTGAGACATCAACTAAAATCACCTTTTGGGGTTTGGTCTATCATTACAGATAACTATAGTCATATAAGACTTCTAATCATGAATATACTTTTCAGAGAATATAGCGATGATTGATAATGACTTTATGACTGCATTAAATTGAACTTTTATATAGTGCCTGGCACATAGATTAATAAATGTTAATTGAGTGACTGACTTTTCAAGTTCCATCTTTAATAAAAATTCCAAATTTCACAGTAGATAAAGGAAAATAAGTTATTTGTATATCTATAACTGAAGCTGGACTTTTTACTCAACTACTGCTGTTGAATTCAGTTACTGTGGGAAATAAAAAGATGAAAAATAAAACACTACACACACATTTCCAAGGAAAAGATATTTTTACTTACAATTGCCAGCTTAGCTCCCTCCAATAAATGTTGCTTATATAAATGACCATCATAAGTAGATAGTAAATCTCTCTATTAAAGTAAGCATTAAAAGAAAGTGATGAAATTATATAGATTAGAAGAGACACATGAACCAGTGAGATCTGCAGAAGGTGATTAATCAAGGTGAAGGGGTATTTGGAGGAGGAAGTGTGAGTCCAATCTTAGAAGTTTATAGGGTATCAGTGATCAAGAATCAAGGAGTACATTGATATCTGGCTCCCCAAATATCTGCAGCTCCAAGGAAACTTGCTATCTGCGAGTCAAAATGTCTATACTTGTGTCTCTTGAGAAGTCTCTTTCATCAGCTTCCCTGAATTCAAAAAAACACCTTCTCCCATAGCAGCACATTGGTGTTGAAGGCCTAGTTTCTCTCAGACAGGAATTATTTTGCAGACTGTTTCTTAGGAAAACTTCCCCAGGTTCATATGAAAGTGAGGCTACATAACACATGCAATACGCATATGTATATAAGCATACATATATGTGAAAATATGAGCACACATATTTTATATAAGAATCAGTGACCCTCAGTGCACCATCATAAATAGGAAATACACGTATTTCTTTTTTTCTTCTTTATGGAGGGGGGAAGGCAGGACAATTGGGGTTAAATAACTTGCCAAAGGTCACATGACAAGTAAGTGTTAAGTGTCTAAGGTCGGATATGAACTTAGGTCCTTCTGACTCCAGGGTCAGTACTCTATTCACTGCATCACCTAGCCACCCCAGAAATACATGTATTACTGTCCACTTTTATAGAGACATGGATCACAGAATCATTGACCTACAGCTAAAGGGGATATCACAGGCAATTTCATCCAATGTCCTCATGTGACCAGTGGAGGAACTGAAGCTCAGACAGAATAGGTCACTCTTTAAGAATTAGAATAAATCTGAGTTCACATGCTAACCTTGTTTCAAGGTTTCTGTACTTGGACAAGTCATTTAATCAACCTAGGTTTTGATTTTCTCATTAGTAAAAAGGAGACAATTATACTTATGACTTTACTTCACAATATTGTTTTGAAGGAAAGTCCTTTTTTGAAAATCCTACAGTACAATAAATTGTATACTATGATGAAAATGCAAAGCATATGGTAATATGTTCTTAAGAAACCAAGTTCCATGACTGTGCAGAGGGAAGAGCCAAAGAAGCTAGAAGTAGCAAAGTTCATGGAGAAGATCCATGTGAAGGATGGACAAGATGACTTAGCAGAGGTTTAACATAGAGCAAGAATGCTAATAGTAATGTGAGGAAATGTGTAAGGCTTTTTTCTTTGCTTGTTTTAAAAGCAGAGGAATGACTTAAGCTAAGCCTTAGGATAGAATGAATGAGGTTGGATGGGAGAAAAATTGCAAGTGTCAGAGAACACTCAGGAAGGGTTTTGTTTTTGTTTTTTTTTTAGTCCAGACATATTAGCAAAATTTCTATGGATGAAAATTCAAAGGTTCCATAGCTATAGTTCCCTATGCCCCCTCCCTTATAATATTGTTGTACTGGGTTGATACAGTGCTATCAATGGAGTGAATCTTCCATTTCCCAATAAAATATACATGCATTTTCTTAAGAGATCAAGCCTATTTATAAATCATACAGAATTAGAATGCACATGGGATTTCACAGACATTTCTAGTTCAGAACGAATAGGTAAATCTTTCTGAAAATAGCTTCTATAAAATGAAAATATATAGTCTTCTACACTGATCTTCAAACATTCCAAGCCACAAACATTCAAGCAAGGAAGAGGAAATATGGTTATAAAGCTGTACTTTTCTTTTCTAGGCCCCATTAGCCTGCACTGACATAACACCACTTGGGCTATCAGGTTTGAAGAAACAATATTTGATCATAAAAAGAAAAAGGTTGAGTGGAAGCATAAAAAAAGAGAAAGAGATAGACTTTAATAAGTCCTAAAATATTAAAACAAAGACACCCAGGTCAGTGTGCTGTATGTCTATAAATTCTCATACTGCTAAAAAAAAATAAGGAATTCTACTTCCCTTAGGAGAGGAAAGCAAGTATGAGGGTGGGGCTGAAACCACCCCACCAAATTTTGGTTTTATACTGTAACTCAGCAAAAACACATGTCAATCCATCCATCCAAAGATCTTAGACGTCTTTTAGAGACATTTGTGACAAGATCATAGGAAATAGGTCTGTCCCAATTTACCATGGAATTTCAGTATGTTCTGAGTTAGCTAGTGTGAGAGGCTTTTCAGAAATTGATGCAAGAGTTTTTCCAGCACATTCTTGAGGAGGAATCTCTGTGGGGAAGGAGAGACCTCAACTTCTCCTAGGCCCTCTTTCCCTTTCTTTAAACAGAGGATGATTTTTTTTAAGAATTGAAAGACCTTAAGATGTTGGATTTTTCATCTTCCCATTATTTTAAATAGCATCTTTAGATATGTTGATGGCAGTATCTATATTATTAGGAGCCAAGGACTAACTAGTCATGACTATACAAGGAGACTAGCAAAGAAACTAGATGAGTTATAATGGGGACTTCTTGAGCACCCTATAAATGAGAAAAAAGGACATTCAAAAACTTGGAGTTATGGGTTACCCCATTTCTACACATACTTTCTATGCTTGGGGTCACTTTTTAGTGCATTCTATATGTACTTATTGGTAAATGTATCATAGACTTTCAGGGGGAGATTTTGTACCAATAGATCTTACTATATAAAATTGCTAAATATTACTTTCTAAAAGCTACATACAGCTGACTAAATTGTTTCTCAATTTAACAGTTTTGGGGAGGGGAACACTCCAAGTGGAGCTTGAGTCAGTATCATTAGAGAATCATCCCTTATCCCTCAGCAGTTCCCCTGAAATGTACATAGGAAAAGTAAGCAAATTCAGTGGGCCCAATCATCAGTGGAAGCAGGAGCTGGAATAAAGATGCCTCAGAGCAAACGTGGGTTACACATAAGAAATAGGAGGAGGAAAAAAAAACACTTTTTCAAAAAGAGGGGACACTCAACTGATGGGCTTTAAAGGAAAACAGCACATTCTGCTAAAGATAGCTACCCAATATGTGTGTGTGTGAGTGAGAGAGAGAGAGAGAGAGAGAGAGAGAGAGAGAGAGAGAAATAGACAGACAGATAGACCAACCAACAAAAAGGGGTTGTAGCAGCAAGCACCCTAGCATACCTAGGGTGGCTGCCAACACAGGTTCCTAGATCTGCTTTTCTAAAGGAAAGCAACTCAAAATGGGTTAACAATCTTACTTTAATCAATCAAACATATATCATTTACCTAGTTCAGGTGAAAAAGTCAGAACCCTGAACTTCAGAGAAAACAAACAACTTACAAGCAGAAATTACAAGCAGATAGAGAAACAGATCAGCAGAAAGGTTTCCAACTGTCCAACCATTACATCCATACCTAGTCACTTACCAGAGAGGGAAGCACCAACATCAGGGTTTTCAAAGCCAGGGGCTCAACAGCTGCCCAGAGGCTTGTCTGGTCAAATCATATAACTCTTCTCAAAGTGAGCCCCAAAACAAAATTTCACATCAGGTTATATGTATAGCCTTCCCCTGGCCCAGAGAATATCACAACCCTCTAGAATCACTGCCCAATATAAAAGCAACCAGGTGTGGGCATTCCTGAAAAACAAGACTCCCACCACAGGCTCCATGTGACCACATTCAGCCTATTAGGGGGCAGAGTATATTTTTAAATCAAAGAAGGTTCTAGAGTCACTTAAGCCTATCAAAGGGCCTAAGGGTAGGGAAGATCTTAAATTTCCATTCCCATAACAAGGGGGGAGAGGAAAGAGAGAGAGAGAGAGAGAGAGAGAGAGAGAGAGAGAGAGAGAGAGAGAGAGATCTAGAACCTAGTAACTTTGTGGCTACAGATTTCATTTACCTGTATGTAACCAGAGCAAGAGAACAACAAAGGCCATAAAGATATATCCTGATCTGGTTCCTGACAATAGATAAGAAATAGAGAATAAACCTATATTTTTATTAGTACAGGACACACTATCAATATAAATTGGCACCTATGCTATAGTTCTCTAATCTTAGAGTTTCCTGGATTCTAAGAGGTTAGGGGTCTTACCCAGCATCATATTACCAGTATGCATTAAATGCATTTAAATTCACTCCTTTATGCTTTAGGCCATGCTTGTGAGGAAGACAGAAGAAGATACATGTGTACCTGCTACCAAATGGGAAAGGAAGCACCCATATTAATTTGTCCTTTTCCTTCTATTATTTTTTCTATTATTTCCAGTCCAGCTGCTATTAATGTGTCAAGGAGCAGACCAAAACAAAATTGTTATTGCTTGCTCTTTTTTCCTTCATGTTTCACTTCTTCATGTAGGAGGCAGCACAATACCTTCCTCATTCCTAGATAATTCACTCTTTGTTAAACAGTACAGTCATTGGGCTTCACTGATTTGAATGACCAACCACAAACACTTCAGTAAGATCTTGTCCTGCCATTATATAGCTGACAATTTTGCAGACAGTGAACTAGTCTGTGAGTAGTTTCATTCTAATATTCACACACAAAAAATGTCATAGATCTAGACCTGGACAGAAATTTATAGAGTAATTAGTCCACTCCCCTCATTTTCTAGGTGAAGAAACTGAAGTGTAATGATATTAAGTGACTTGCCCAAGGACACTCTTGGTCAAATAAGGAAAAAAGTTCATTGCACATATGTTCAGAAAGAAAAGAAAAGAAAAAAAAATAAAGAAAAATGAAAGAAAAGGGAAAAAGGGGTTTCTTCCTAATCCTTATTGAAGGGAATTCCACTCTATCACTGTCTCTTTGTTTCTCTTTCTGTTTCTGTCAACCTGTCCATCTGTCTGTCTCTTTCTTCTTCCTCTACTCTCAGTTAAATGCCAAAGAATAAGGCACGTGTTGGTTTTTTGCTTCTTTGTTTTGTTGTTTTTTACTTTGTCAAGAATGTGGAGTTTTGAAGGAGGACTTTGGAGGACCTTGTGATAAAAAAGGAGAGAGGTGAACCAGTCCAGCATGCATGAAGATGATTCCATCTGGAAACAGTGAGTATTCTGTGAACCAATCCCATCTCAGAGCTGCTTTGGAATCAGCAGTGGTCAGATGAGCACAAGCAACCAGACAAGCAAGATCACAGAACTTTACACCAGCATTTTTCAAGCAAGAGACATTCAAAGCTGAAATGTCTTAGCTATTTTGACTTCAGAGGGACCATGCCTATCCCTGGCCCAAGCTGAGGTGTGGGTATTAGAGGGGCGATTTGCTCAAGCAATTCTATGGAATACAGAGACAGAATAATTATTTGGAATGTTGATTTTTCTCATTATTATAAATTTTTGACCTGATAAAATGGTGTGCTGTTTAAATAATATTCCTCACCTAAAATTGTTATATGATAAGCAACTGAAAATCTAGGCCTGAGAACTTGAGAAGTACCTAGTTTTTAAACTCAATTAGAACGAGTAGACCAAGATCAATAAATTATTACCAAAACCATGAAGAATTTGAACCGTGGTCTAAAAGTAATGAGTGGGATCCATAGGCTACTTATTGCTTAGAAAATACCCACTTTCAAAATATTTTTGTTGTTATTTTGCCATTGTACTGAGGAGACAGAAGGGGAAAGGGTTTTGATAGATAATAACATCATCATTGCTATCCAAACAAGTAGACTCCAAATAGTTGAGAGGTGATGGGGATGTGAAGTATGATCATAGAGTAGGAGAGAATAGACGGGAATGATGTGAGAGATATCTTTTAAAAGAGATATTTTCATGGACTTCTAGCAGAAAGAAAGAAATTATAGAAATATTAGTCTTAGATAAATGACTAAGAAGGAAGCAGACAGAAGCTGGGAGCTTCAAGGAGGATGTTGGATTATGTAATTATGGAAAATTAGAGAACATGATGAGGCTTTTGGAATGAAATGGAGGGAAATTAGATCTTTTCCTACAAAAATTTCAGAAAATGCTTTGGATAATTAGTTGAGCTAAATAAATAAATTGAGCTAAATTAAACCAATAAATAAAGTAAAATAATATTACTAAGTAATGCCATGGGGCTTATTTATAAGTAATTCATAGTGAAAAACAGAATTGCACCAAGCAATTTCTCTTTACTTATAAATATTTATTTACTTTTGTTAAGTAATTTCCCTAAAACAAATATTTAAAGTAATTTTAGAAAACTGAACAAGTAATTGTTTTACTTATATTAGTAATTAAAAATAACTAACAGGAGGTTTTAATATCTAAGAAAAGTAATTCTGTGCAAGCTCCAGCAAAGAACAAGTAATTATTTTATTTTGAATCAATACTTCTTTTAACATCAAAGAATGAGATATGAACAATCCTTAGATAGTTAGCATTGCTATAAAGATGACTATGGATCATAAAATTAAAACTCACAAGGAAAATCCAATGCATAGTATTTGGCATCTTTGCCTTTTTCAAAAAAAATTTGACAAGTCACACGTGTAAACGAAAATAATAAATCAGCTTATTTATTGCAAAATACACTGCAGTAAAAAGACCCCAGATTCTGGGTCTAGGATTTGGATTCTTCCTCCACCACTTACTACCTTTATAATCCCAGGCAAATCAATTCTCCTCTCTTGTCTTCATTTTTCTTATCTGTTAAATGATAAAATTGAGTTAAATAACTTTAAATATATTAATTATTTTAACACTTTTTATTATTGAGCTCCAGATTTTCTTTCCTTTCCTGAGAAAGCAAACAATATGTGAAATCACAAAAAAACATATTTCCATATTAGCCAGATCATAAAAATAAAGAAACAAGAATATTATGCTTCAATTTGCACTCAGTGTACATTAGTTAATTCTCTGGAGGTGGAGAGCATTTTTTCATCATAAGTTCTTTGGAATTGTTTTGGGTTACTGTACTGATAAGAGTATTCAAGACTTTCACAGTTGATCATCATAATAACATTGCTGTCAGTGTACACGATGATCTCCCAGTTCTTTTCATTTAACTTTGTGTCAGTTTAAATTGGTCTTGTTTTTTTCTTCTTTTTTTAAACCACCCCCTCATCGTTTCTTACAACACTCCATCACAATCATAGGCCACGATTTGTTCAGCCATTCCCCAATTGATGATCATTCCTTCAATCTCCAATTCGTCACCTTTACAAAAATACCTGCTATGAATAATTTTGTATAATTTTTGTTTTCCTTTTTCTTTGCTCGCTTTGTTATGCAGGCCTAATTCTGATATATATCTTGCCACTGGATCAAGATGGCTCCAGAAGAGAGAGTGACACTGGTGACTTTGCACAGCCCTCCTTTATTTAAATCCAATTCACTTGCTAGTCATGACTCCTTCTTGATGTAATTCTTTTTTTTTTTATTTTAAGCAATCAGGGTTAAGTACCTTGCTCAAGGTTACATGGCCAGTTATTTCTGGGTGTGGTGCTGAGTGTCTGAGCCCAGGATTCGATCTCCAGGTCATCCCAACTCTGGGGCCGGTGCTCTTACTTGCTGAGCCACCTGGCCACCCCTAAGCAATTGGAGCTAAGTAACTTGCTCAAGGTTACACAGCCAGGTGTTTCTGGGTGGGTGCTAAGTGTCCGAGCCCGGGATTCGATCTCCAGGTCATCCTGACACTGGAGCTGGTGCTCTTACTCGCTGTGCTACCTGGCCACCCCTCTTGATGTAATTCTTGATATAATTGTCCTCTCTGAGAGCAAAAGACAAACACCCTGTGACCACGTGTACCTGCCCCACTGGAGACCCAAGTGGACAGTTCCAATTGGGCAACACAGATCCTTCCTTCCTTCCTTCCTTCCTTCCTTCCTTCCTTCCTTCCTTCCTTCCTTCCTTCCTTCCTTCCTTTCCCTCCCTCCTTCCTTCCTTCCTTTCCCTCCTTCCTTCCTTTCCCTCCTTCCTTCCTTTCCTTCCTTCCCTCCTTCCTTCCTTCCCTTCCCTCCTTCCTTCCCTCCCTTCTTTCTTTCTTCCCTCCCTTATTTCTTTCCTCCCTTCTTTCTTTCCTCCCTCCTTTCTTTCTTTCTTTCTTTCTTTCTTTCTTTCTTTCTTTCTTTCTTTCTTTCTTTCTTTCTTTCTTTCTTTCTTTTCTTTTTTTCAAGTAAGAGACGTGGAGGAAAAATTGGGAAGAAAAATTAAAATGATGCAAGAAAAATCATGAAAAGAGAGTCAAAAACATGACTAAATAAAATAACACCTTAAAATAGATTAATTCAAATGGCAAAAGAGACTCAAAAAGCCAATGAGGAAAAGAATGCTTTAAAAAACCGAATTTGCCAGATGGAAAAATATCTCAAAAGCTCACAGAAGAGAATCATTCCTTCAGAATTATAATGGACCAAATGGTAGCTAATGACTTTATGAGAAATCATGATACTATTAAACAGATCCAAACAAATGAAAGAATAGAAGGCAATGTGAAATATCTCATTGGAAAACCACTGACTTGGAAAATAGATCCAGGAGAGATAATTTAAAATTCATTGGACTACCTGAAAGCCATGCTCAAAAAAAGAACCTAGAAATCATCCTTTAAGAAATCCTCAAGGAAAATTGCTCTGATATTTTAGAACCAGGGGGCAAAATAGAAATTGAAAGAATTCACCAATCACCTCTTGAAAAAGATCCAAAAAAATAAAACTCCTAGGAATATTATAGCCAGGTTCCAGAGTTCCCAGATTAAGGAGAAAATATTACAAGAAGGCAAGAAGAAAGAATTCAAATATTGTGGAAACATAATCAGGATAACAGAGGATATGGCATCTTCTACATTGAGGGCTCAAAGGACTTGGAATATAATATTCTGGAGGTCAAAGGACCTAGTATTAAAACCAAGAATCACCTACCCAGCAAAATTGAGTATAATGTTTCAGGGGAAATTATGGTCTTTCAATGAAATAGAGGACTTTTAAACATTTTTGATGAAAAAAAAAACAGAGTTGAATAGAAAATTTTACATTCAAATACAAGAAGCAAGAGAAGCATAAGAAGGTAAACAGTGAAAAGAAATCATAAGGAACTTATTAAAGTTGAACTATTTACATGCCCACATGGAAAAATTATAATTGTAACTTATGAAACTTGTCTCAGTATGAGAATACTTGAAGGAACACAAATGTATATGTATGTATGCATACATATATGTCTATATAGCAGGGTATATGGTCATACGAATACATATGTGAGTATGTGCATATATGTGTACAGGTATACATAGACAGAGGTCACAGGATAAATTGAATAGGAAGGGATGATATTTAAAAGGTGAAATTGAGAGATGAAAGAGGAATATAATAAGAGGAGATGGGGAGAGACAGAATGGGGTAAATTATCTCATATAAAACAGGCAAGGGATAAGTATTACAAGGGAGGGGAAGAAGAGGAAGGCAAAATGGAATAGGTCAGCATTACTCTCATTGAATTTGTCTCAGGGAGGGAATGACATACACACTAAATAGGGTATCTCACCCTACAGGAGAGTAGGGGGCAAGGGAATGAGAGGGGGGATGATTGAGGGGAGGACAGTTTGAGGGGGAGGGTAGTTAGAAGCACACACTTTTGAAAAGGGACAGGGTTAAAGTAGAGAATAGAACAAGTGGAGGCAGGATAGGAGGGAGGGAAATATAGTCAATATTTCACAATATATTCCCTATGGAAATGTTTTGCATAACTACACATGTATGACCTATATTGAATCGATTATCTTCCCAGTAAGGGTGGGTGACAAGGATGGAAGGGAAAGAATCTGGAATTCAAAGTTGTAAAATCAAATGTTTAAAATATATATATTCTTATTATTTTTTTTTACATGCAACTGGGAAATAAGATATACAGGCACTGGAGTATGGAGATCCATCTTGCCCTACCAGAAAGTCAGAAGGGGAATGGAGAAGGATATAAGAGAGAGCAAATTAGAGGAGGGTTTCTACAGTGGGATTGCTGTTTTGGGGTTGTGGGTAGGGGAGAGATGGGGGAAATTTGTAACTCAAAATCTTGTGGAAATGAATGATGTAAACTCAAAATAAACAAAATGTAATTTTAAAAAAAGACATGAGGAGAACCAAGAAAATTTGGTACACTAACAAAAATATCAGTTTTAAAATAACTTTGAGTGACTAAGTCATTTTGATTATTATAGACAGCCAAAGTAACAATAAAGGACCTGTGAAGGAACATGCTACCTTCCCTCAGAGAGAGAACAGATAAATAGAATAATTTTGCACACACATGTAACACACACATTTGTTTCTAATGGTAGCCTTTTCTAGGGCAGAGGGAATAAGAGGAGAAAAATGAAAAAAAAACATTCACATGATAACTTTATTATATATTTTAAAAGAATAGCAAATTTTATATAATAGATGTACAGTTTCATGTGCAATGATTTTTTTTCTATTCTACTATGTTATGGAAATGACTATTTTGTTTCATAAGTTAAGAATAAAATGAATAAGTAGAATTTTGATATGTAGGCTTTTAAAAATATTATTAGAGTTTTCAGGTCGTCCAGATTTTAAAATTATCTCTCCTCATTCTATTTCCTAGGTTGGTTGCTTTTCCAAATGCATATTTGACATTTTATTTTTTTTATTCTTTTGAGTTTGTTTTATTGTTTCTTGATTTCTCGTGGAGTCATTAACTTCCAGTTACCTAGTTTTATTATTTCTATCCTATATTATTTCTAAGACAGTTGCCCAATTCTATGTTTTTAGGTTATAGTCATGCAAAACTTTTTCCATAATAGTTATGTTGTGAAGGAATGCATAGGCAAAACAATAAAAATAAAAACATAAAAAATACCTCAAGAAACATAAACAAAAAGTAAAGTATGCTTCAATCTGTATTCAGAAACCATAAGGTTTTTTTTTTCCTCTGGGGATAGATAATAATTTTCATTATAAGTTCTTCAGAGTTGGATTATTACATTACTTAGAATAGCTATGTCATTCACAACTGATCATCTTATAATATTGCTGTTACTTTGTACACAGTATATTTCACTTTGCCTCAGCTCAAGTCAGTTTTCCAGGTTTTCTGAGAGCATCTTCTTTAATATTTCCTAAAATACAATAATATTCCATCATAATCACATACCACTATTCAACATTATTCAACAATTCCCTGATGGATGGGCATTGCCTCATTTGCAATTCTTTGCCCCCAGAAAAGATTTGCTATATTTTTTAACATATAGGTCCTTTTTTTTAAAAAAAATTTGTTTGGGATGCAGAGATAGTAGTAGTAGTATTGCTAGGACAAAGAGTATGCATGGTTTTACAGTACTTTGGGCATAATTCCAAATTGCTCTACAAAATGGTTGAATCAGTTTACAACTCCACCAACAGTGTATTCATGTCTCATTTTTCCCACATCCTCTCCAACATTTGTCATTTGCCTTTTCTAAGAAATATTTATATAGCTAAGAAGTATGAGGCAGTACCTCAGAATTGTTTTAATTTGCATTTCTCCAATCAATAGTAAGTTTTTTTTTTCATATGGCTATAGACAACTTTGATTATTTCATCTGAAACTGATCATATCTTTTGATCATTGATCAATTGGGGAATGGAATTTTTTATGAATTTGACTTAGCTCTCTAAATGTTTGAGCAATGAGACCTTTTTCAGAGAAACTTGCTTCAATTTTTTTCAGTTATTATTGTTATCTATATTTCCCTCCATCCTATTCACACTTCCCCACCATTTATTCTATTCTCACTCTCCTTTCAACTTTTCCCTCCTCAAAGGTGTTTTGCTTTTGACTACCCCTCTCCCAATCTGCTCTCCATTCTATCACCTCCTGTATCAGCAATGCCATATTCACAATGCCTATAGAGATTACAAATAT
>NW_027187391.1:62597958-62606548 GCF_028583685.1 Petaurus breviceps papuanus
AACCGCAGGACCGTTAGCTCGGTTTTTTTTTTTCTTGCTCTGCTATGTCAGCACGTCCATGGGGCATGGGAGATCTTTAAATCCCATAACCCTTACATTCGGCCCCAAGATCTTTCATGTCCCTTACTTGGCAAAAATACAGTAGGAATAACTGGTGTCAACAAAATTTCACAACAATATAACAGGAATAGCACACAATAAACACAAAAAACCATATTTTAGGGTGGGGCTTGAGCACAAGCTCCCCATCATTCCCCCCACCCCAAACAAATGGGGCCCCAAAATCTTGTGGTAAGGGGTGAAGATCTCTTCTTCTCTGGCTACTTGCTGCTGAAATCGGATGTAGAGCTGTCCCTGGCCTTAGGGGTCCCATTTCAGAGGTCAGTTCTTAATATGCTTGATGCCAGGTCCAAGGGTGACACATCACAGTTGCAGACAGGGGGTGACATCCAGCTTAAGCTATCAGGCATCTACAGATGGAGGGTACCAAGCCTGTGGAAACAAATCTAACAAACAAGGTGAACAAACAAAAAATCAAGAACAATAACCAGACTATTGTAGCCTCACTCACGGTAGAATAAATGATTTAAGGGTACAATTTTGTAATCATCTTCTCCAGAATAAACAATAGTTACAGTGTTATCCTTCCCATATGCTATAATCTCTGCAGCCTTTGGAACATCATCTGGCTTCCGTTTTACCCATACTTTAGCTCCTGATTTTATTCTATCAGTAGAACCAAATCCTTCAGTTCCCGTGACAGTTATTTTGGAAGGAGGGTCAGTTTTTACAAGTGGCATTGTTTTACAAGGAACGATAATCACTTGAACTATCCTATCATTCTTGTGAATCTGTATGGGCCCTTCACCTAAATTCTGGAATGTTACAACAATTTCTCCTTGATAATTAGAATCTATTACTCCAGCCAATACATGTATTCCTTGAGCTGCTAATCCTGATTTGGGTAAAATCCGCCCAAAGTGATTTTTAGGGATTCTTATGCATATCCCAGTGGAAATTTTTCTTACTTCTTTCCTGTCCAACCAAAAGTCCTCTAAACAATGTAAATCATACCCCACCGAACCAGGTGGTCCTGGGTACGGTGCTGGGACATCTGGCCTCAAGGTCCAATACTCAATATTTGGGATCTTGTGTGTTTGTTGTTTTCTAATTTGCAGATTGGGGGTCATCATTCTGGCTAGAGGTGTACTTCCTCCCAATGGTCTATTATTCAAATTACGCAAAGCCATGAACAAATTATCCTTCCAATGTTGATATGAATTATTGGAACTTAACTTCCTCAACTGTTCTTTCAGTAATCCATTCATTCTTTCAATTAACCCAGATGCTTCTGGATAATATGGAATATGATATATCCATTCTATATTGTTTAGTATACAATACTTCTTCATTTCATTGCCTTTGAAATGTGACCCATTGTCACTTTGAATCTGCATTGGGGTTCCATAATATAGACTTATGAGATCTAAGGTTTTACAAGTGTTTTTCTGGGTTGCATTCTTATAAGGACAAGCTACTAGTACACCTGAATAGGTATCAACACAAGTACATATAAATCTGCATCCTTTATCCAGTGGTAGTGGACCAATATAATCTATTTGCCAGATTTGGGCTGGGACTTTTCCTCTTGCTATCTCTCCAGTTACTACCCGAGGAACAGTTCGCTCCTTTTCCAATTGACATATATGACATTCTTCTGCTATCTGTTTTAACAGTGAATGAGAGATACTACTACCTCGATCTTGTGCCCACTGGTGTGTGGCCTGGACCCCCAAATGGCCTGCCGTTTGGTGGACCCATTTTGCTAATACCGGATCATCAGTTGTTGTCAAAGTAGGGACAATATGTTCAGTAGCAATCTTTGCCAGTCGATCAGCATGAGCATTGTACTCACGTTCTGGTGTGGTGTGGGCCACGTGAGCATCTACATGAAAAACTGACAAGTCAGTGACCAAAGACACGTTCCAGATATCTTCCCATAATTCTTTGCCCCAGACTTGTTTACCATGAATTTCCCAATTTTCATTTTTCCACATGGGCATCCATGTAGCTAACCCATTAGCTACCGCCCATGAATCAGTGAATATATGACACTGTCCTCCTTGTTCTATTTTGATGGCTTGATATACTGCCATAAGTTCAGCATATTGGCTACTTGCACCTATCCCAGTACTTTCCAAAGTCCTTCTAGTACATGGGTTATAGGCCACTGCTTTCCAATGTCTTTTTTTGCCCCAAATATTTTGCTGTCCCATCAGTAAACCATGCATGTCTCTTTTGTTCCTCAGTTAATACATCATATCCCTCATTCCATTTTACAGTGGACTGTACCAACTGTTGCTTTGGCTCAGGGGGTGTGTCATTCCTCTCAATTTCTATGTTTGCTATAGATTCATGCAGAGCAGAGACTCCGCTTTTGCCTGTTTTCGCTCTATTTTGAATATACCACTTCCATTTGATTATACTAGCCTCTTGGGCATGTCCAATTCTGTGAGAAGCTGGGGTACTCATTACCCAGGTCATAATTGGGATTCCAGGCCTTAATATCACTTCATGGCCCACAGTCAGTTGTTCAGTCTCCACCAAAGCCCAATATGCAGCTAACAACTGCTTTTCAAAAGGTGTGTACTGGACTCCAGATGAAGGGAGTTTCCTACACCAAAATCCCAAAGGTACATTTCGGCTTTGTTGTTTTTGCCATAAGCTCCAGTTTGCATAATCATCTTGTACTGTCACTTGCAATTCCACTGGACCATTTTGCATGGGCCACAAATCTAGGGCCAATTGTATGGCAGCCTTGGCTTCTTCAAAAGCTTTACTCTGCTCAAGTCCCCAATCGAATTCATATTTCTTCCGTGTGACTCTATATAAAGGTTTTAAAATCTGTCCCAAATGTGGAATGTGGTGCCTCCAGTATCCAAACAATCCTATGAACTTTTGGGCCTCCTTCTTTTTGGTAGGGGTAGGAAAATCCTGAATCTTTTGTCGGGCTTGAGGAAGAATCTCCCTTAGCCCCTTGTTCCATTGTATACCCAAAAACTTCACATTCTGAGCTGGTCCTTGAACCTTTGCAGGGTTAATTTCCCACCCTTTACTTCTCATATGCTCAATTAGAAGGGTCAAACTCCTTTCCACTACTTTCGCATCTTTCCCCTGTATCATGATATCATCAATGTAGTGGGTAAGCTGTACACCAGGTAGCTTTAATTCATCCAACTGTTCAGCCACAATCCTGTGACAAATAGTGGGGCTATGTATGTACCCTTGTGGCAAGCGAGTGAAAGTATATTGTCTACCCTGCCAAGTGAAAGCGAAGTGGTCCCATTGTTTAGAGTCTATTGGGATGGTGAAGAAGGCATTTGCCAAGTCAATAACTGCATACCAAGTCCCATCATATTTCTGGATCCTTTCTATTAAGGTGATGGTATCTGGAACAGCAGCATACAAAGAAGGAGTCACCTTATTCAACTGTCTATAATCCACAGTCATTCTCCATGTCCCATCTGATTTTCTTACTGGCCAGACAGGATTATTCCATCTTGTGGTTGTAGGGACTAACACTCCTGCTTCAACATATTCCTTTATAGTAGTGGCAATTTCATCTTGCCCACCTGGCACACGATACTGTTTTAAAGTAATTACTTCAGAAGGTTCAGGTAAAGTGATTGGGTCCATTTTTAGTTTTCCTACTAAAACTGTATTAATTCCTATCTTCCTCACAGCAAATTGGTATCTTCCTTCAGGTAAATTCAGAGTCATGCCTCTCAATACATCTATTCCAATGATGTATTCAGGAATGGGTACAACAACCACAGTATATTCCTTCTTAGGTAACTGCCCAATTTTCATTGTTATTTTAACCTGTCTGGCTGATATTTCAGTGCCTCCTAGACCTGTGATGGTAATAGGAGTTCCATGTTTAAACTTATCAGGGTTTCCATAGATAAGTGTGGCCTCAGCCCCAGTATCAATCAGTGCCCTAGTCACAGTAGTTGATCCATTCTTCCAATATATTGTTAAACCAATATGGGGTCTGCAATCTCTTCTGCATATTTCTTTTATCTGGGCTGGGGCTTGGCCTATCTCCTATTCCCCCTGAAGGTGAAGCAAACTTGGATACAAAGATTCAGATTCAGAAATACCTGTGGGGGTGGTTCCTGCTTCCCTGTTCATTCTAATGCTAAGTACCTTTTCTTGGTACAGCTTATGCAGCTCTTCAGTTGGAATACCATCTATTCTTCTAAAGTCCACCCCTGCTCTTAATAGAGCAGTGAAGAGTTCCCTTCTTGTGGGTCTATTTTGTCTCTGAATCCTCTGGCTGTTTACTCTTCTCTCTCGAGGCAATTTGTCTTTTTCCCATTCCCCTAAATCGCTTAATTGTGAAATCTTACCCAGCACCTCTGAAAGAGGGTGCCCAATTTCTCCAATTAAAAGAGTCAGAATTAGGTGCTTATATGCAGGAGGAGTCGTCTTCACTATGATATTTCTATGAGGAACTCCTAGGGGGGTATCATAATATGCATTTGCATCTCCAATCAGGATAGCAGTTTTCATTACCTCCTCCTTTAGCTTTCTCATACAGTCTCTAAGTGAGTACCAGGGTCTGTCTCCCCTAGGCCACATAGATTCAGTTGGGTATTGCTTTTTGCAACCTTCTGCAGCTAAAGCTAGAAGATTAGTTTTGTTATTTCCTCCTTGCATATGGTGATCCCTAAAAGCCTGGTGTACAAAAGGATTCTGACTGATACTTATGAATTTTAAACAGTCCTCATTGTCCAGTGTTATTCCTCCTGCACCTTCATCAGTGATTCTTACTATCCAAGACACTAAAGACTCCCCCATTCTTTGGGTAAATCTACTCAATATATCAGTGATCTCCTGTTGAGTGAAATCCTCAATTATCTCCTTGGACTCTGTTTTGCCTCGATGGTTCTCCTGCCTTCTTCTTCATATGGGGAGAGCTTCTACATTAGGAGACTCCTCATCTAACCTTGTTCCATTCTCCTCACACACATTCTCCTGGAAGCTGTCAGGGCAACTCTGCCCAGCCTGTACAAAAGCTGCATGCACATTCCTTCGGCTAGTTTTTTGCTTCCTTTTAGCTACATGAACAGTAGCTTGCTCCTGAACCACATGGGTCCCTCCAGTTTGCTCTTCTGAGTACTGTGACACAGAAGAATCCTCAGGCAAACCAGCTGAATCCCTAGCCATCCTAGCTCTTTCCTTCAGAAGCTTATCCCTACTTTTACACATGAGGCGATAACTTGTTAGCAGCACCCAGCCTCTCCTGCACACTCCTGCCAGTTCTTTGCCTGGTTCTATGGGTATTGCTTTCAAACATCTTTCCAAATCTCCAGGTTCTCCCTCTTTTAGCCTTGGTTCCCAGTTTTCACAGGGCCCTGTGCTTTTAGCCCATTCTCTGGCTAGAGAGGAATAAGGCAAATCCTCCCATCCTGGAAGAGCCATTTCTCCCTCTAAAGCCCCACTGCTTCCAAATAGAGGCCTGACATTTTCTGATCCCATCCTGGTCGCCAAATGTATCAGCAATGCCATATTCACAATGCCTATAGAGATTACAAATATGCTGATATAATTATCCATCACAAAATACATCAGGTTTGCCATTTGGGGAAATAAACTAGAAAATTTATTAAGATACCAAAAGACTGAGTCCCAAAACCAGAAAGTGAAAGCCATCAGAGTAGTTATGATATTGACACAGGTAGATAAAGTAAAAAGCACCCACATTCTCAAGCCTTTAAAACAGAACAGGCTACCTCAGGCAAAGGTCCTCCTCTCCCCGCTCACAGCAACCACCCAGTGTCCTGGAAGAGCGCTCCCAGCAGCTCTGGCCCCTGGCAGTGCTCAGCCGGAGTCCCAACTCAAAAAAAAAAAAAAAAAGGGCCACTGCCACCCACCTCCACCCGCACCATCACTAGCCCATCTTTCTTTTTTTCTTGCTCTGCTATGTCAGCACGTCCATGGGGCATGGGAGATCTTTAAATCCCATCACCTCCCCATCTTATTTTCCTCACCTCCTATTTTGCTATAGAATAAGATAGATTTCTATGCCCCATCACCTATGTATCTTATGCCCCCTTTGATTCAATTCTGATGAAAGTAAGGTTCACTTATTCCCCCTATACTCCCCCTTCTTCCCCTCCACTGTTAAAAGTTTTTCTTGTCTCTTTTAGTTGTGATAATCTATACCATTCTACATCTCCCCTTCTTTTTTCCCCCATACATTCCTCTTTCTCACCCCTTAATTTTATTTTTTAATATTATTATTCATATTTAACTCACACCTGTGCCCTCTGTCTATATATACTTCTTCTAACTGCCCTAATAATGAGAAAGGTCTTATGAGTTACAAATAGCATCTTCCCATGTAGGAATGTAAACAGTTTAACCTTATTAAGCCATTCATGATTTCTCTTTCCTGTTTACCTTTTTTTGCTTCTCTTGAGTCTTGTATTTGAAAATCAAAATTTCTATTCAGCTCTGTTCTTTTCATAAAAAAATGCTTGAATGTCTTCTATCTCCTTGAATATCTATTTTTCCCCTGTATGATTATACTCAGTCTTTCTAGGCAAGTGATTCTTGTTTGATATTCTAGCTCCTTTGTCCTTTGGAATATTCTCTCCCAAGCCCTCTGATTCTTTAATGTAGTAGCTAACAAGTCTTTTGTTATTCTGAAGTGATGGCTCCATGATACTTGAAATGATTCTTTCTGGCTGCTTGCAATACTCTCTCATCCAAATTCAATTTTTTAAGGAATTATTTTCTTCAATGAGATTTTTGTACCTCTTTTTCCATTTGACCTAATCTACTTCTTAAGTAGTTCCTTGTTTTAGAGAATTTTTGTGCATCTTTTACCATTACGTCAATTCTGATTTTTAAGTTGTTATTTATTTATAAAAGGAGCAATTTGCAACACAAATTTATTGATGAAACTTGAGTACAATATTAGAGGAAATAACAGGAATTTACTTTTTTAACAATGACCTGATCAACTCAAGCACCACAAACAGTGGAATTCTTGGATATTAACAATAGCTAATAAAGGAAAGATATGGTATAAATTCTTACTGATTGATATGACAAAGTTTTAGGGCATGCAACTTTAGTATGATCATGATTCCCTAGTTATATTATTTGGAAAGTGAGGTAAGCTGGTTCTACATACATGTAGCAGAATTGGATGTAATGAAAGCCTTGTCTAGTTTTATTTACTATATAGGCCAATCTAGATAGACAAACTGGAAACAGAAAATCTAATAATACCAATATCTTCTCTTGAGGTGACCTTTAGAGACTATTTGATCTTTCACATTTTTCTGATTCTACTTCTATGTATGTAAACACAGACATATTTAACAGCACAAAGTCTTTTGGGATACTTTGTATAAGTAGGCAAAGCAGTCTATTTGATCCTTTCTTTTAACATATTAGATGAATTCAGAAATCAGTGAGTCAATGCTATCAAGCTACCCATTCATAAATCTGTGCATTTAAACTGTATTTTGCATAGTTGCTGTTGTTGCTGTTTTTGCCAGATTATTTTAGAATTTTCTTTTGGAAGCTATTTTTACTGCATAGAAAGATGCAGCAACACTGATGTCAACAACTGAAATGTTTGATAAATCATTCTTTTTAGGCCTGTTAACCTCATGTAAGATTTTTTCAATGCTGGAATAGAAAATCCTAAATATTGCTGTCATTAAAAAAGAAAAATTAAATGAAGATAACAAAGTTGGTTATTTTCAACTAAAAGGTTGGAGAATGGCACTCCCTGCCACTAAGGCTAATCTGTAAAACTGTACATAACTTTTTGTTGTTGCTGTTCTGAATTACACAGACTTATTATCTAGCCAAAATGCTTTAAGAAAAAAAGAACAAATAATGTTCATGATGTTTTTTGAGGGGAAGGAGGGTGGCACTGTGTTAACATCAAGTTTCCTTTGACTTCTGAAGTAGGAAAAAAAAGGTATAGAGAGTCATTTTTTATGTAACAAAATATTAGTTTCGTGAGTTCTTCAGTGATACTCCTGGGAATAATCAGGTATCATTCAAATCGAACATTTAATATTTATCTACAAATACTTTTTCTCCCAGATTTCCTTTATTACTGCCTTCTAAGTAAATGTTTTAACTTAGGGATGATTTAATGAATCAACTGCTAGAGACTTTTAACTCTATTAGACTATAAATAAAACAAGTATACTAATTACAAAAAAGGGAAAGTGGCATTATATAAATATACATTTAATAGTCCTGATGATTCCAAACTTTACACATATCAAAGAGAAAATTTAAAGACTGAATAGGTTGAGTGGATGTAAGACCTAAATATTGCCTTAGTCAAGTGTGAGCATGCATTTTTCTATATTTAATGATTTGAAAGTCCAATGATGCAAGTGCAATCATTGAAATGTCAATTTTTCTTAGATCAAAAAAGAAAAGAAAGGAAAAGGAAAAGGAAAGGAAAGGAAAGGAAAGGAAAGGAAAGGAAAGGAAAGGAAAGGAAAGGAAAGGAAAGGAAAGGAAAGGAAAGGAAAGGAAAGGAAAG
>NW_027187391.1:62606558-62733401 GCF_028583685.1 Petaurus breviceps papuanus
AGGAAAGGAAAGGAAAGGAAAGGAAAGGAAAGGAAAGGAAAGGAAAGAATTGTAGCTAAATGTTATATAACAGAATATTATAAGAGAGAATAGAGTGTGCAGTTTAAAAGAGTTGGTATTTTCTGGGAAATTGCACATTGAAAACAGAATTTGTCAGACTAGTTAATTTAGAAATTAAAGTCTGACAGATTATATCTAGATTTTGTTTTTGCCTTTTGTAGGGCAATTGGGATTAAGTAACTTGCCCAAGGTTACATGGCTAGTTTTGTGTGTGTGTGTGTGTGTTAAGTGTCTGAGTTCAGAACCGAACTCAGGTCCTCCTGACTCTGGGGCCAGTGCTTTACTCACTGTACCACCTAGCCACCCCCATATGTAAATATTTCTAAATAATTCTAATGCCAAAAATAATTTTGGAATATTGTGACATAGAAATATTCTTCAGAAACAATGAATAGAAATTTACAGCAATATTATGGCCAGTTTAGATGTGACACACAAATCTATAGAGGTGGGGCCCAGCCCCCCCCCTCCAGCAACTCCCTTCCCACTGGGCTTGCAGGGAGTGGAACTAAGGTTCTAAGGTGTTATTTTCTTTGTTATTCTTTTCTTGTTCCTCTTTTACATGTTTTGTATTTTTTAATAAAGTTTGTAATCCAATGGACACACAAAACAAAACTGCTCTGAGAAAAAAAAAACAGTTCCATAAATTAATAAGTGTTAGAGGAGGGGATAGGGAATAAAAAGTCTCTTTGTACAATTGTATAACATTCCCACTTCGCAGGGTAGAGGGGAGGGGGGTCCATGAAGGTTTGTGAGAATGGATGGAGGGAGGGGTGAACCATGTTTAAATGAAGTGCACTTACAAATGAGTGATGATACAAAGTCTGAGTATGAAAATAAGATTTTCTCTGAAAACACATTTTTGGCACAGATTAAAAAAATGTATGTCAGGATTTGATTTTTTAAGTCAGTACACACACACACACACACACACACACACACACAGAGTTCTGCATATCCCACCAGAAAGGAAAACCAAGGTTTCCCCATTGCCATTTCTTCCCCAATGTAAACTGTACATCCCAGATGAATTAAAGGTTGTGGCAGCGGGAGAGATGATTAAGAAGGATGATAGGGTTCCAGAAGAGAAGGGGAACCAGGGTTAGGGAAAGGGGACAAAAACAATCCAATGAAGTGTTCCTTGACCCCTAGATTCCTGGAGAAGTTCCCAAGTCCTGCAATTTGATTCCGTGATGCATGTTAAATCTACATGAAGACATCCAGAACCTCACAGCATATCTTCAATTGTGCAAAAGTCCAAGTCACTAATTTAGTGCAAAGGAGTTCAGGTTTTTTTTTTTATTTTTCTGTTTGTTTAAAAAATGTTTTTTTTTATTTAGCCCCCCAAGACCAGGCCTCAATCTGCCTGCTGAGTACATCATTGTCTGTAAGCTAAAGCATCATGTAAACATACAAGGTAGCAGCTCCACACCCAGCGACACAGTCTGATCGAGGCCATGCAAGGCAGGAGGCCGGGCATCCGGCAGCAATGTCTTCACAATCTGCTTCTGTATTATCCTCTTCTTCTTCTTCTCCAGTGCAGCGGTGGTGGTAGTTGTGGCAGCATCAGTGGTGGTGGTTGTGGCGGCAGCGATGGTGGTGGTTGTGGTTGGTTGTTTCGTTTTGCTCTGTTCCTCTATAACCAAGCTGTTCAGTCTCTTTTCATATTTTCTTTCATCACTCTCATTTCTTTTCCCAGTCTTTCCTCTACCACTCTCATTTCTTTATTTAGCTATTATGAATATTCTCACTGTTCTTGCTTCCAATTAGTATTAGAGTCTTTGCTTGTAGCTGTTTTCACCTTGCCTTCTTAGTTTATATTTTTGTCTTGTCTGTCACAGTTCTAGCTTTTTATGGTCATATTCATTTTTGTTGTCATTTGTTCATTTTCCCAACCTATTTCTTCACATAGAGTGATATGTTCAAGTTGGGCTCTGCTAACTTGGAGTTGGAAAGGCACTGTTCCAAGCTTTAGATTTCTTTATGGTACTGTTTTCAGAGCAAGTTTTGGGGTTCCATAAGTTTTTGGTGCTTCGAAGGTAGTGCTATCTCAGGAAAGTTATGGCTATTGCTCTCCCTGTCTATGCTCTGGTGTTTTTCTAGAAAGGCCCCTTTGTCCACTGCAGCTAAAAGTTGTAATGCTTCTTTTAGCCCTGTTATTGTGACCAGAGACCTTGCTCCTATATGAACAATCACAAAGATGTCAATCTATCCTGGAACTTCAACCCAGTACTGTCTATGGGGAATGGAGTTGCCAATAAGTGCCTGCTGCACCTAATGCTAGCAAAGTCCACCAAGTCCCATGACTTGTACTCATACCAGGCTCCAAGCCTGTGCCCACACAAGCATCAAAGACCTGGGAACCTCTGATATTGTCTTGGGCTGGAAAAAAATGCCTTCCTCTGACCATTTGTTGACTCTGTCAACAATTTTATTTAATGCATTATTTTAAGGTTGTTTGGAGGTGCATATTGGAAGTATTCAGTTAGGTCTTGACATGTACTCTGCCATTTTTAAACTACATAAAATTTTAATATATAAATCTCAGCACTAAATCCCATGTGCCTGTGAGTACTTCCACTACCACTACCACCACTACCATTACCCCTAAAACAATTAAGTTCCTGAAAACTAATCTATTGTTATGTTGGAATGGAAACAGTGACAAAGTAAATGAAGGCTTGTCAGAGCAATGTATACAGAAATTTCTATGTTCTCTTTATTGGCCCTTTTAGCTGTGAAGGACTCACAATAACCTGTAAACACTGGTTTGTTGGGCTCTAATGATATCACTAATTTGTGGTAGAATTAATATCTACTCAAGGGGATGAAACTACTGTTATAAACCTAAGAAAAAGGATGACATAGCACTGTAGAATGGGTCTAAAACCTTGTGATGATAAACTTGACAGGGAAGACACCAATGTGGCATTATTTCTAGTATTACCATAAGAAGTAAAATTCATTTGAACAAATAAGCAATACCAATATCTCATCTTATGGAAATGCTTTGATTTAATTGCTTCAGAACACTAAAGTGGACAAACCATGAGTATGTATGAAATTAACTAAAGGCATGAATTGAATACAAACTTTAAATGCCAGAGCTAAATCATAACAAAATTGGAAACAGATGCCATCAGTTATAGGAAAAGACTTCATAGTACTACTTGTCAAAGACAGTTTGGTAACATAGCAGATAGAATGTTGGACCTGGAGTCAAAAAGACTTGAGTTCAAATTCTGTCTTAAATAACAACTAAATTATGATCTTGTCCAACTCACTTAACTTCTGTCTCAGTTTCTCCAACTGAAAAACAGAGATAATAGCATTACCCACCAGGGTTGTTGTGAGGATTAAAGAGAAAACATTTGTAAAGTATTTAGACCAGTGTCTGGCACATAATAGATGCTTAATGGATGGTTAATTCTCCCTTCCTTCACTCCTTCTTTCTCTCCTTTCCTTCCAAAATTTCAAGTCTAAGTCATACAATGCTGTTTTACAAACAACACACCCTTCTTCCTAAAAACTAAATTAGATGAAATAAATGATCAAGTGAAGGAGCTACTATTATCTCAAAAGGAAAAAAAAATAAAGGTCACTGAAAATCTCTACTTTTTTTAAATTCAATATACTTTTATTTTAAAACAGGTCACAACACTAAGCTCAATCCCATTCTGCCACTGCACAAGCTACAAATGCTTGCTTAGCAGCTGAGGGGCAATCTTTAGAAGCATATTTGAAAAGTGAATAAAAATCCATATAAAACAAATATTCAAATAGTTTCCATAGGAACACAGATAAGTATGACCCCACCTCTTAAGTCTTCCATATTGCTGCATTTGTGTCAAACCTATTCTTAAAACATATTTTTTATTTATATTTATATTCTATATATTTATTATATTTCATATATATATATCATATATATTTATGTTCTAGCAGGAATTAAGTTAATGGTCCCCCAAAATGCTCTAATTCAAGCTAAGCTTCCAATTAATGGCTACAAACAGCATCTATACATTAATACTAGCTGAAGTACAAGTTGTTGAGTGATGTTCCATTTCACTTTCCCAAGCACAAGATAATGGCAAAGTGTTGATATCCTGATCCTCTACTTCTGCCGGAAAACCTTGGTTCTTGATTTGTTGCATGCATTGCCATGTTGGCCCAGACATCACATAATAGATAGTTAGAGTCTGGAATCCATTGAAAGTAGAAGCAGCAGCAACAGTATAAGCACCCATGTTTTCAAACAGCATCCAATCTCCCACATTTCTGGTAAATCATAGTGTTCAACAATTCGATCAAGGCCATCACATGTTGGTCCCCATATGCTACAAAAGTAATACTTCTCAATTGGTTTGGGTCTCTTTTGTAGAATAGGTTTAACATGAACATGATCAAACAGGATGCAATTAAATGATCCATATACTCCATCATTTACATAGTACATAAAGGTTTGGTCATTTGCATCATCTTCATCATCAGAACCTGTCTGTTCCTTCAATACAAGTTTTTTGGCAATGATGTTAACTGCAAGCGTGAAAGCTGATGCAACATAGTATCTGCCTGGTTCAGCATGATTCTCACTCCAGAGTCAGGTGGAAAATACTTGTCCAGTGCTGGATTGATTACACTTGATATCTCTTCAAACTTAAGCTTTACATCTTCTGAACCAGGAAAGCCACCACCAATATCAAGAGGATACATGTTGAAACCAAACTCCACCCCCATGTCAAAGACACATCAGGCATCAGAAACTTCTTGGAAGAAGGTTTCTGGATCAGTACAACCACTTCCTACATGGAAACTGACTCCAAATAACATCGATATTCGGTTCCTTTGCTCTCTCAAGAAGTAGCCTACAAATTTTGAGAGTGGCACCAAATTTAACACTTAGAAGACAGACAGCTTTGGAGTCATCAGTGGCGATCCGCAAAACCAGTTTTGCCTTTGGATGACCTCTGGCAACTTTCATTAGCTCTACTTCACTATCAAAAGTCATCATTTGTACTCCATTGTTGGCAGCATACTTAATTTGTGACACTTGTTTGCATGGATTTGCATAAATTATCCTCTCTGGAGGCACCCCAAGACTTTGTACTAATTGTATTTCAGTCTTGCTGGCACAATCAAATCCTGCTCCTAAAGCAGCAAGTGTCTTCACTACAGCTCTGCTGTTATTACATTTAACAGCATAAAAAGGAGTTACTCGAGGAAGAGCTTTGTACCATCTCAGATATTTCTTTAGGATGTCACCAAGGTCAGCAACATAGAAGGCATCTTTATCATCAGAAGAAGAAACTTCATTAATTTTCTGGTCCAGAATATCTTTAGTAGTAAAGCCTTCATCAAGGGAACTGAAGTTAAATTCATCATTGCTAAAGTTGTTCATAGTTTCTTGATGTTCTTCTAAAGTGCAACAAAATGGAAAACTAAGAGATGGAATTTAAAGACAGGCTATTTCCAGCTTTACACCGATGGTGGTTCTCCAGGAAGACAAAGTCCTATTAAATACAAGGCTATGATTATGCCTTCGGTGCAGCTGTTGCACTGGATGTTCTCTTAAAGGGCATGGACGGAGTGGGCAGACCCCATGGAGATGCTCCAGATGAACGGAATTCGCTGGCTGCGGCGCCTTCCGCCCAACCTCTGCCCCCGTTCAGCCGCCTCCTGCCCAGCCGGAGGAGCCACGCTGAGGCCCGAGGTGGCAGGAGAGCTGGTTGCAGAGGAGCTACAGGCGGCGGAAGCTGAAGGGGTCTGACCGAAAATCTCCACTTTTTAAAAAGTTCAGTAATCATAGCTATTAATAAAACCTATAGCAAAAAAATTAGTTGTATTTTAAATAATTAGGAAAGGAGATGGACATACTTAGACTGTAATTCTAAAAAATCCATTTTAAATTTGATGGCATCAATTCAACTAAAAGAGCAATTATACTAAAATAGCATAATTCTAAAAGAGCCAGTATCTGCTATAACCATCATGAGCAAACACATCCTACTCAGTATTTGACAGAAAATATAAAAATATTTCAATGTCTGTGCAGAGCAGTATATGCAGCAGATGCTGTCACTGTGAGTACTACAGAAGGAACAGTGGAGCTACTGAACAATACTCCTAAAAACAGGGATTAAACACCAGCATGGCAGAAGGCATTGCAAAATTACATCTATATCTAGGCAATATACATAGTCCAAAAGTTGGATTCCATTTTGCCCAATTAAAAACAGCAAGAAAGAAATATTCATAAAGGAGTTAAGAAAACAAAAGCATACAAGAAGTTATCTCCCTGATTAGCACTTCCAAGTTAAAGTTCAAGACAATAACAGGAATCAAAACACAGTAAAATAAACAAACAAACAAACAAATAAATAAATAAATAAATGAATGAATGAATGAATGAATGAATGAATAAGTAAGTAAGTAAGTAAATAAATAAATAAATAAATAATAAATAAATAAAATGAAATAAAGATTTCAACATCAAAACAAAACTTTCCTACAGGGATTGAATATGAAAAGAAATTCAAGGTGAGGAAAAACCTCCAAAGACTGAAGATGTATAAAATGTCTGGTCATCTATACAGTCACAAGGAATTCAATGCAAAGAAAGCAAATGATGCATCACATGAGAAATAGAGAACATTTATATGTCACTTTTATAAATACTGAAGAGTATTATCAAGGGAGGTGATTGAAATTCTGCAAATCTGTAAAGTAGTATGGATAGATAAGTATCAAATACCTAGCTCCACTGCTTCCCAGCGGTGCAATGAATATTGACAAATCACTTTACCAAACCTCTCTCAGAAGAAAGTCTGATCATACCTTTTTTAATGGTAAGGTTCACATACAATGAAAGCAACAGTGACCCCTTCGAATATAAGCCAATTATATAATTATGTACATTGGACAAAACATACACAGATTGTTATTATAAAAATATATATTAAATTTAATTCATTTATAAGAAAACAATTGCTCAAAAGGAAAAAGAGACCTTTGTGCCAAAAAGACACATAGATATAAATACCAACTTACCATTAATTTCATAATTATTAAACAAACTACGTGAAAGTGTTATGCTGTTTTTGTTGATTATTTTAAGTCCCTTAACTCAGTAACTCATTCATGACTTATTCAAATATTACAATAGGCACATATATAGTAATAATAAGTATTAATTGGCATTTATATAGCTCTTTAAAGTTTGCAAAGGGGTGGATAGGTGGCGCAGTAAATAGAGTACCGGCCCTGGAGTCAGGAGGACCTGAGTTCAAATGTGGCCTCAGACACTTAACACAAAAAACTAGCCATGTGACCTTGGGCAAGTCACTTAACCCCAATTGCCCTGCCTACCCCCTCCAAAAAGCAAAAAACAAACAAATAAACAAAAACAAATAAAATTTGCAGAACAATTTTTATATACAATCTCATTTGATCCTCAGAGCAGCCTA
Organism: Petaurus breviceps papuanus; assembly: GCF_028583685.1. Lineage (NCBI taxonomy): Eukaryota > Metazoa > Chordata > Mammalia > Diprotodontia > Petauridae > Petaurus > Petaurus breviceps. The sequence goes on from NW_027187391.1 coordinate 62,614,082, forward strand.
GGGAGGTAGGTGCTATTTTTATCACCATTTTATATATAAGGAAACTAAGGTAAGCTGAGGATGAATAACTTGCTCAAGGTCACAAGTTTCTGAGACTAAATTTAAGTTCAGGTCTTCCTGTCTCCAAGTATAGTACTCTGTTCTCTCTGTTACTTAGTCTTGTCATCACTGTCTATCAATCTACCTAATGAGATAACATCTATACAGTGTTTAGCATAGTGCCTGATGTATAGCAGGTACTTCATAAATATTATTATTATTCCTCCCCTTCTTGATAGATTGATAGATGTTGAAGTGTTAGAAAGAACACTGGACTTGGAGTCAAGAAGATAGGTAGATATAGACCATATATATCTTGAAATCTATTTACATCAAAACATATATATATATATATATATATATATATATACACATACATACACACATGTATATGGGGTGTGGGGGTGTTCCAGGAAGACTAGCCCCTTCGGTGTGAAGCTTTCAAGTCCTTTTCAGGGCTGCTCATATACCTTTGGTGTCCATGCTTTAGCCAATTCTTACCTGTGACTAAAAGAAGCTATAGTATGTGTAGTGGCCACACCCCACTAAAACTGTCTCAATAGACAGGTTAAATTGGGTTGAGAGTAAAAAGATCTCAGACTTGTTGGTGAGCTAGGCAGATGTCTACCTCAAGCATGTGAAGACTTCGTCCTGCACTAACCACCACTGCCTCCCCAGTGCAATGGGCACATGAGGACAAGTTGTATCCGTGGTCATAATGGTGACTTTAGCACAGCACTGTGGGCTACTTAGGGCTCAGTTATACATCAAAAATGCCACTATTAGTTGGCAATTGGTAGTCATCCAAGTCCTAACTTTTGTCTTCCTACTGAACTTCAATGACTCTGAAAGAGAGAGTGAGACTGATGACTTATTGCAACCATGCCTTATTTAAATCCAGTCCATGGGGAAATCAAGATATTACCTGGTGATATCATATCAAAAACAAAAGATGAACAACAACATGTGTGTATATGTGTATAAATATATACATACATGTATACATATGTGCACACACATATATTTATATGCATATAGTGAGATAATTTGATAATGCATGTTTTTTATTCAAAACATACCCACAACATACTAATTTCAAGAACAGTTGATGCAGTAGTGTCTAGGTGGCACAGTGAATAGAGCACTGGCCCTGGAGCCAGGAGGACCCAAGTTGAAATCCGGCCTCAAATACTTAATATTTACTAGCCGTGTGACCTTGGGTAAGTCACTTAACCCTAATTGCCCTGCATTCCCCCTCTACAAAAAGCAAAAAAAAAAACAGTTGATTTAAAATGTAGTCTATTTCAAGGAGGCAGTTTAGGCTCATTATTTTTTCTGTCTAGTTTTACATAAATTAAATTCTTTCCTAAATTGAACTCCATGGCTTCCAAATTGAAGGACTCAATACAAAGTGTTTTCTTAATCATTGGAAGTAATCAGGTTCTTTGGATTAGCAAACAAATAAAAACACTAAATAGGTCCTTCATCTTATGGAATGCTTCATTACTGGTATCAAAATGTCATTTCACTTAATAAGTATAAAATTATTAATATGCGGCAAAGAAAAGTAGCAATTGAAAGCTTCTGACTAGAATCTAAAGGTCACTGAGCCGAAAGATGAAGGCAATACCTCCAGACTTTGATTTCCTCCAGACCAGAAACATCAGGCATAACGATATCAAAGAGAAGGCCATGTCTCAGTAATTTAGGAGGCTTATTAATATCCTGAAATCAAAGCTGAATAGGAAGAACATATTTAAAGAAATTAACATCTATTAAATATGTTTTATTGTACACTTTTAGAATTGTAAAACTGACCATAATAGATTCAGCAACCATTCTCATAAAAACCTGTACAGTATTTAGGAAGTCCAGTGCCAATCACCATAAGGTAGCAACAGAAAAATTAACATTTCCTCACTAAAAGAGGAGGGAGAATAAAATTAGCATTCTTAAAGTATATAATACTCAAGACAAAACCCCAAAAATACAGTTTCAGAACAAGCAAATATCTCTTCGGTTAAAATTGACAGATGGTGAATGTCATTTGATTTCTCAAATACAATCAAAAGTGTTTTTTTTTCTCTTCATGGAGTCTATTAAACAGTTATGATCCAAGAGTAGAATCTAAAGATTTTCCACACATGTGACCTCCGCTTATGATATCAGTCAGATGTACAGTATTTTGATTAGGAAGTGATTTAGTTATGAAGATTTGTTCATGCACAAAGAAGATTTTAAGATGGCAATTGAAGACCAAGTCACTGCTCCCAGGAATTAAAAAAAAGGATTATCCTAAATGGACCTAGACTTAGTAATCTGTGAAGATGATGTGAGGTAATGGTAGAAATGTGCACACATTATTTTACATTGTAAAACTCTGAATATCTAATGAAATATGATTTGATGTCAAGAATTACATATCTAAAGTTTACCTTTCAGAGATTTATAAAGAAATAAAATCCCCATTTTTATAAATATAGGCCACAGAATGAGGACTCAACTCATAAATGATACTAGATCCAGGTTTTTATCAGTTATGTCACCTACAATCTCTCTCTCTGTCTTTCTCTCTGTCTCTCTCTGTCTCTCTGTCTCTGTCTCTCTCTGTCTCTGTCTCTCTGTGTCTCTCTGTCTCTGTCTCTGTCTCTCTCTCTCTCTCTCTTTGTCTCTCTCTCTCTCTGTCTCTGACTCTCTCTGTCTCTGTCTCTCTCTGTCTCTGTCTCTCTCTGTCTCTCTCTCTCTCTCTCTGTCTCTCTCTCTCTCTGTCTCTCTCTCTCTCTCTCTCTCTCTCTCTCTCTCTCTCTCTCTCTCTCTCTCTCTCTCTGTCTGTCTGTCTCTCTCTCTCTCTCTCTCTCTCTCTCTCTCTCTCTCTCTCTCTGTCTCTCTCTCTGTCTCTCTCTGTCTCTCTGTCTCTCTCTCAATCCTGCCAACTAACATGGGAACTAAATGCTATTATCCCATTTGGCAGATAACAAAATTTAGGCTCAGAGAAGTTGTTACTTACCCAGTATAATACAGCTAATATTTCTCTAAGGTATCATTCAAATATGATTTAAAAATTTAATAATAATAATCAATTTGTGTCAGTTTTTGACAGTTTAAAGAAAAATGACTGATTATTTGTCTTAGTAATGACACAAGTTGGTGCACTGGATGTTTTGGAATTAATACTGATGTTTCACGGTAAGTATAATAATAGCAAGAATTGCTTTCTTTAAAAATAAAATAGAAACAAAACATTGTTCATTTTAATTACCAGTAACAGATATACCAAAAATTCCTTTGGGTTACCATTTCTTTTTACCCACCCTCTCTGAAAGCATTTGAAATATTCCACATGGAGGCCTCTGTGACATTTTTCATATATATATATATATTTTATTTTGTATGCTGATTACAGTGTGCACATAAGGTGTTGCTTTTCTTGGGGGATTATGAAATGCCAGAAAGTGACAGGGAAAAAAGAAACTCTTAAAGCTTTGGGGTATGTGTAGGGGTAAGTATGTGAACGGATTTTGAAAGGTTTAAAAAATAAGACATCTTGGAGGATTTGGAGAAGTCATTTTCATTTATATAGAGAATAAAATGAACCCTTTAAAGGAAAAAAATAAAACAAAACTTGACATTGCTTACTCAGACACATGGTTAAATGATATAAGTGCTTTAAGGTAATGGAAGAGAACAATACAAAGGGGAGAGTTTCTACTGAATTTGAAAAAAACAAGATTTAATTAAAAATATTATCAGTTAAGATACCCTCAAAAAACTTCATTTCTGGGTGTGATATAGTACATATGACACAATTGAATTTGCCTTCTGCAAGAGTTAACTGCCTTATGTCAAGAATGGAGAGTCATCTTAACTCGTGTACTCCTCGGTTTAGAAGTCACTAGGCACACTCTAGTACAAATTCCTGCTTTGATCTCCCATCAAATTTTCCTCTTGATTTTCTGATTCTATTTCAAAATTACATTTCAATGTAAACTTTATGATATTATTTGTTAACTGATTTATGACCCAAATGTTCTGTAATGCAGATGAACTTCTACTCCAGCTTGGAAAATTGTTTTTTGAACTACTTGATGATGCAGCATTTTTTTTGGGGGGGGAATACCTGTGGATACTTATCCTTTGAATGTGGGCCTGCAGAGCTTCTCTTATGTACCCATGTATCCTTATTCCATAGGCTTCCTTATCCCACAAGTTCCTGGTTTGGTGGCACAGGAAAAAGACATGGTTTGAGGATGACTTACAAGGCCTCCACTTAATACCTCTTATTTTCTGTTTCTCAGACATGTGAGGTGGCAAATAACATATTCTCAAATAATATGAATGGGGTAAATTTGTTATTATTTATTGTATAAAGTACTACAAATCATATTTGATGGAGGAGAGAGGCATGATGTACTCCTTATGATTTCATTCATGTGAGAAACTCCAATGTAGCACTTGTCTGTAATAAATAGCGTTAAAGTTGTCTGGGAGAACTAAGCGATTAAATTACTTTCCCATGGTCAGATAGGTAGCATATGGAACAGGCAGGATGATAGGATCATAATGCTAGAAATGGAGATATATAATCACAGATTTAGGCCTGGAAGAGATATCTGAAAGCCCCCTAACTTAGATCCCTGGAAAAGATATAACATGATCTATAATCATAGATCTAGGGCTATAATAAATATTGGGAGCCTCTGACCATAGATCTATGCCAAGAAGCAAAATCAATAAATCCCCGATCATGAAGACCTAGTCCTAGAAGACACATTAGATAGCATGTCAACCTTCCATAATTATTATTGTAATACGTGTAACTTTCCATCTGAACACATGCTATGCATCTCTAGAATGTACCCTGAGAAAGTCAAGGAAGAGCCAGGCTAAATTCTCCTACCTTCCAACCTTACCTGCTACCATTTTCTCAGTCCTCTAGGCTTACAAATTGGTATTATACTCAACTCCATCCTATCTTTCATCATCTTCACAAACTTATTCAGTCTGTTGTAAAAGCATATCAATTTCACCTTTGCAACATGTCTCTGATCCAGTGACATTGGCCTCCTTCCTATTCCATAAATAGCACATTTCATCTATCGGATAATATATTTTCTCTGGTCATATCCCATGTAAAAAGTTCTGCATCCTCATGTCTGTTTTCAATGCCAAACTAAAAATCCTACTTTCTGGGTGGAGGAAAAGCAGGGACACACCTGAGCTCTACCCCAAACCCCTCCAAATACCTTTAAAATTACTCTAAATAATTCTAGAGCAGAAGGACCCACAAAATGACAGAGTGAAAGAAATTTCCAGCCCAAAGCAACCTTCAAGGTGAGCAGAAAAGGTCTTTTGCAAAAGTCTGAGAGAGGAGTGCAGTCCAGCATAAAACATGCCAGCACAGACTAGGACCCAACAAACACAGAGTAGGCTTCAGGGGACTGAATCACTGGTAACTCTGGTGGTTTCCAGATTTTTCAAACCACAAATGCCAAAGAAAATTTTGAAGGTGAGTAGGAAAGTTCTGTCAGCTCTGGGTGAGAGAGGAGTGCAATCCTGTCCCAGGGGTTCCAGTCCCAGAGCAACAGTGGTGGTGGTGGCAGCAGCAACTGCTTGTAGAGATCTCAGCCCACAGACAATGAGGGGATCAAGTGGCTGATCAGCACTGGATTGCAGGGATCTCTTTGATGGCACTGAGGCAGGATTCTCTTGCTTTGCCCATGCTTCAATCTGGGTTGTAGTCCTAGGTGGCAATCCTGGAGTGACGAGGAACACTGGTGTGGAGAGGCATGTGGTAGTGGAAAGGGAATCCTCCTTACAATTCCAAGGCAGAAAAGAGTGCTTGTGATCACTCACAGACCAGAGCAGAGACCAGGAGAAGAGTAAACACATGTCCTTTGATCATACCACCTTGGAAGAACTTGAAATTTGCAGGTCACTAGAAGTATCTCTCAAAACAACCTCTGAAGCTTGGGATGGTAGACTCTCCACACTGGAAGCAGAGCCCTAATTTAACAAAGAGTTAAAAAAAAAGCAAGTATTTGGCTGGGAAAATGCACAAACAGTACAAAAAAATCAGAGTATAGAATCTTACTTTGCTAACAAAGAAAATCAAAACATACAACCAGAAAAGGACCACAAAGTCACACATCTTAGATCCAATACCTCCAAAAAATATGAATTTTTATCAGTACATGGAATAGCTCATAAAGGATTTTTAAAAATCAAATAAGAGAATTAGAGGAAAAATTAGAAAGAGAAATGAAAGTGATGCAAGAAAATCATGAAAAATGAGTCAACAGATTGCTAACAGAGAACCAAAAAATCATTGAAGAAAATAACATCTTAAAAAATAGACTAACTCAAATGGCAAAACTCAAAGGTCCAAAAAGCCAATAAGGATAAGAATGCCTTGAAAAACAGAATTAGTCAAATGGAAAAGGAAGTCCAAAAGCTCACTGAAGAAAATAATTCTCTAAAAATTAGAATGGAGGAAATGGAAACTAATGACTTTGTGAGAAATCAGGAAATTATAAAATAAAACCAAAAATTGGAAAAAAAAAAAGTGAAGATAATGTGAAATATTTCACTGGAAAAACAACTGGCTTGGAAAATGGATCCAGGAGAGATAACTTGGATGTTATTGGATTACCTGAAAGCCATGATCAAAAAAAGAGCCTAGGCATTTCTTTCAAGAGCTTATTCAGGGAAATTGCCCTGATACTGTAGAATTATAGGGTAAAATAGAAATTGAAAGAATGCACTGATCACCCCCCTGAAACCGATCCAAAAATGAAAACTCCTAGGAATATTATAGCCAAATTCCAGAGTTTCCATGTCAAAGAGAAATTATTGCAAGCAGACAGAAAGAAACAATTCAAGTATTTTGGAAATATAAACAGGTTAACACAACATTTAGTCACTTCTATAATCCTTCAAAGAAAAAAATGGAGATTCAATGAAATAGAAGACTTTCAAAACATTCTTGATGAAAAGACCAGAGCTGAATAGAAATTTTGATTTTCAAATACAAGACGCAAGAGAAACTGGAAAAAGTAAACAGGAATGAAAAAGCATAAGGTGAGTTGAATATGAAGAGATGCTATATAAAAATAAGATGAAAGGGTAAGAGAGGAATGTACATGGAAAAGGAGAAAGGACAGGTAAAATGATGTAAATTATCTCACATAAAAGAGGCAAGAAAAAGTTTTTACAGAGAGGGGAGGAGGGGTGAGATGAGAGCATAAGAGTGAACCTTATTCTCATTAGATTTGGCTTAATGAAGGAAGAAAATACACACTAAATTGCATGTGGAATCTATCTTAATTTATATGAAAGTATGTGGGAAAGAGATAAGATCATCAGGAGAGGGGGTGATAGAAGGGAGTGTGTATTATGTGAGGCATAATCAGAAGGCAACACTTTTAAGGAGGGACAGGGTCAAAGGAGACAACAGAATAAATTAGTGGTGGTGTAAGATGGAGGAAAAATAGTCTTTCACAACATGACAATTATGGAAGTGTTTTGTACTACTCCATGTGTATAATCTATATTGAAATGCTTGACTTCTCAGTGAGGGTGGGTGGTGAGGGAGGAAGAAAGAGGATGTAGGACTCAGAGTTTTAAAGTCAAATGTTCAAAATTGTTTTTACATGCAACTGGGAAATAAGATATACAGGCAATGAGATAGATAAAGCTGTCTTGCCCTTCAGGAAAATAGAAGAGAAGGGGGTAAGAATGGCAGATTGGTGGAATGGGTAATAAGAATTCATGCTGTTTTGGGGTGGGGTAGGGGAATGGAGAGAAAATTTGGAACTAAAAAATCTTGTGGGAATGAATGTTGAAAACTAAAAGTAAATCACTTAATACAAAAAAGAAAATGACCCATATCTAACAAAATATTAGTAGCAGCTCTTTTCTGGGAAAAAAAAATGAGAAATTGAAGGTATGCTCATCAATTGGGGAATGGCTGATCAAGTTGTTGTATGTGATTATGATGGCATACTATTATATCATAAGAAATGAGCAGGATGCTCTCAGGAAAACATGGAAAGATTTGCATGAGTTGATACAAAATGAAATGTACTGTTTACAAAGTAACAGTAATATTGTAAAATGATCAGCTGTGGTTGATTTATCTAGTCTCAGCAACACAATGATCCAAGATAACTCTGGAGGACTTATGATGAAAAATTTCTATCCATAACCAGAGGAAGAGCTGATGTTGTCAGAACACAAATTGAAGCATGCTTTTTTAACTTTATTTTTCTTGAGGTTTTCTTTTTGTCCATGTTTTTTTTTTTCACAACATGACTATTATGGATGTTTTTTGTATGACTACACATGTATAACATATCAAATTGCTTCCCTTCTCAATGGGAAGTGGAGTGGCAAGAGAGATAGGGGGAGAATTTAGAACTCATTTTTTTAATTTTAAAAATTGTTTTTACACATAATTGGGGAAAAATAAAATACCAAACAGACAAAAACAAAGAAATAATGGCTATTTTCTCCAAAAAAATAAATGAAATAAAATCCTACCTTTTACAAGAAGCCTTTCCCCACACTTGTTAAGTCTAATGCCTTCTATTTGTTAATTCTTTCCTATTTATGCTATAAATAGTTTGTTTGTATCTTGTTACAAAATATATTTGTTTCTTTTTATGTCCTCTTTTAGACTGTCAGCTCCTTGACATCAGGAATTGCTCTCTCTCTCTCTCTCTCTCTCTCTCTCTCTCTCTCTCTCTCTCTCTCTCTCTCTCTGTCATTCCTAGCATTAGTACAGTAACTGGCAAATAGAAAATGCATAATAAATGCTTATCATCTAACTGATTTCCTAGAAGATATATCAAAGAACCTACAATCATAGATCTAGACTCCTGAGATTTCATTCATGTCTGATCATAGATTTAAGACTGGAAGAGACATCAGGGATCCTCTGATTAAAGAGACATCAAAAAGTATCCACTCATAGATCTAGAGTTGGAAGAGATATAATCAAGCATCTAGGATTTAAACCCAGATCTTCTTGTTCCTCTATTCAATAATCTACCCTCTCTCTACTTATTTAGAAAGAGATGCTGGGCATAGCCAAGATGACAGGACAAAAGAAGGAACTTTTCTGAGCTTCTCCATGAATTCTATCACTAACCTATACAAAGTGAATCTGAACGGATTTTAGAGTGACAGAACCGACTGAGAGACAGAGTGTGTTAGATTCCCAGCCCAGGAAATCACCCACATAGGTCTGGGCAGGCAGAGTGCAGAACATGCAGGGCTGCACCAGCACAGACCTAAGAGCAGAGCACTGCAGAATGAGAACCCCAGCCAGTGGATCCACACACCCTAGGGATGATTCACAGATGTCTCACTGATGGACAGAGGAACAGTAGGAGCTGGGTAAGAGAAAGCACTGGGCCCAAGGCAGCAGCTTATCTTGGGGCTATCAGCCTGCAGCCTGGATATTTAAAAATCTCCTACATGAACTGCCTGGAGTCAAGATGGCTGAGTAAACCTTAGCTGCTCTAATCTCCCTCTCTAACTCGGAAAACCCAGAGATTAATGTCCCACCCAGTGTAAAATTTTGAACATTGAAACAGCCTCAGGCTTGGGAGTCCTAGAGGAAGGGTGTGACTGAAGCTGTGCCAGAGCCTGAAGTGAAGGGTGGGAGAAGTCCCAACAAGCCTAACTTCAGCTGACCAGCAGGACATACCTAAGCCCCTAAGTGGAGCCAGCAAGCACTAACAACAAAAGCCCAGGTGTACCTTACCACCACCAGAGGAGTCTGGAGACACCAGCTATGCCAGCCACCAGCTGCTAAGCCTCCATGAGCTGTACCCCAGGGACACAGAGGTGGAACCTGAAATGGCCAGACCACCCCTCCTCAACATGGTACTCTGTGAGCCTCAGAGTAACACAGGGGAAACACTGAGAGTCCTGGCCTTGGCCTCATTCTAGATACCCAGAGGCTACAGTACACAAAGTCACAAACAATACCCCTAGCTCCCAGCCTGAGAAGTGTTGTACATCTATATAGCAGGAGCAGAAATCCACTCTAAAAATTCAAGGCATGGCAATCACAATGAGAAAAAGGAAACTGTGAAATCAAGAATGATACAATCTTATTATAGTGAACAAGAAAAAACAAATTCAGAGGAAAACATGGACTCTATACTCACATTTCAGACCACAGAAGGAAATATGAACTTGTCTCAAGCCCAAAAAGCATTCCTGGAGGAGTTCAAGAAAGATTTTAAAAGCCAAATTAGAGAGGTAGGAGATAAATTTAAATCTACATTGACAAATTGTAAAAATATCTCACTGAAGAAAAAAAATGCTTAAAAAGTAAATTTTGTGAACTGGGACAGGAGATTCAAAATCTAACTGGAGAAAATACCTCTGTAGAAAAGGAGATTCAAAAACTAACCAAGGAAAACAATTCACTAAAAATTAGAATCAGTCAAACCGAAACTAAGGATTCTGCGATGCATCAAGAGTCAGTCAAACAACACAAAGATTAAAAAATTAGAAGAAAGTGTAAAATATACCACTTGAAAAACAAATCACTGGGAGAACAGATCCAGGAGAGAAGGCCTAAGAATTACTGTTCTACTAGAAAGCCACAATGAAAAAATACTCTGGACAACATCCTCCAAGAGATTGTCAAAGAAAACTGCCCTGAGGACCTAGAATCAGAGGGTAAAATGATAATCAAAAGAATTCACCAGGCTCCTCTTGAAAAAGATCCCAAATTGAAAACTCCAAGAAATACAGTAGCCAAATTCTAGAATAGAAGGTCAAGGAGAAAACACTACAAGCAGCCAGAAAGAAACAATTCAAATATTGTGGAACTACAGTCAGGATTACACAGGACCTAGCAGATTCTACATTGAAAGATAGGAGGGATTAGAATTTGATATTCTGTAAGGCAAAAATGTGTGGACTGCAACCAAGAATCAAGTACCTAGCAAAACTGAGGATAATCTTTCAGGCAAGGAAATCATTTAATGAAATAAAGGACTTCTAGACTTTCCTTATGAAAAAGCCAGAGCTCAATGGAAAATTTGATCTCCAAATACAAGACTCAAGAGAGACATAAAAAGGTAAACAAGGAAAACACACACACACATACATGCACACACATGCACACACACAAACATGCACACAACTTGTGAATCCATAAGACCCAACTGTTTCCATCCCTATATGAGAAGCTGATACCTGTCAATATTGACATTTATGTAATTATTGCGACATTTAAATGGGATATACATAGATAGAAGGAGCAGGTATAAATAAACTAATCCAATGAATAAAAACCTTATTAAGGGGTACAAAGAGACTGTAATGGGAGAAAAGGAAAGGATGAGGCAGAAAAGGCTAATTTATACCACAGAAAGAGGCATAAAAACATACTATACATGAGGGAAAGAAGGGAGGGAGATGAAAATCATATGAACTTAATTCTCATTGGTTCTGCTTCAAAGAGGGATCAACATAATCATTTAAATTTGGTATTTTAATATGAAAAGAAACAAAAACTCATTATAATAGAGGGAAAGGAGGGAGGGAGAGGAGAACTGTATGAAATTTACTCTCATTGGGTTGGGTTCAAGGACAGAAAAATATTCTCCATTAAGTATTAAAATCTATTGTGCCCTACAAGCAGTAGGAGGGGGAAGGGAGAAGGGGGGGGTGGTTAGAAGGGAGAGAAATAGTAGTAAAGGGAAAGAGTAGGTAAAGAGAGGTAGGGCACAGGGAGAGAATACTGTGGGAAACAGTGGTCAAAAAGAAAACTCTTAAGGAGGGGAAGGGAGAAGGAAGAAATAAAAACATAAACAGGGGAGGGAATAGGATGGAAGGAAAGACACAGATAGTAATCATAACTGTGAATGTGAGTGGGATGAAATCTCCCATAAAACAGAGGTGAATAACAGAATGGATTAAAAACCACAATCCTACAATATGCTACAAGAAACACATTTGAAAGGAGGGGATACACACAGGGTAAAGGTAAAAGGCTGGAGAAGAATATATTATACTACAGCTAAAGTAAAAAAAAAAAGGAGGGGTAGCAATCCTTATCTCAGATAAAGCAAAAGCAAAAATTGATGTAATTAAAAGAGATAAGGAAGGAAACTATATTCTACTAAAAGGCACCATCAAGAATGAAGCAGTATCATTACTTAACATATATGCACCAAGTGGCATAGCATTCAAATACCTAGAGGAGAAGTTAAGGGAATTAGAGGAAGAAATAGATAGTAAAACTATACAAGTAGGGGACCTCAAATTCCCTCTCTCTGAACTTGATAAATCTAATGTAAAAATAAACATGAAATAAGTTAAGGAGGCAAATAGAATTTTAGAGAGGCTAGATGTGATGAATCTCTGGAGAAAATTGAATGGGGATAAATAGGAATATGCCTCCTTTTCAGCGGTACCTAGAAATACACAAAAATTGACCATGTACTAGGGCATACAAACCTCACAATTCAGTGAAGAAAGGTACAAATATTAAATGAATCCTTCTCAGATCATAATGCAACAAAAATCATATGCAATAAAGGTCTATGGAAAGATAGACTAAAAACTATTTGTAAACTAAATAATTTAATCCTAAAGAATGAGTGGGTCAAACAAGCAATTATAGAAACAATCATTAACTTCATTCAAGAGAATAACAATAATGAGACAATATACTAAAACTTGTGGGATGCAGCAAAAGAGGTTCTTAGGGTAAGTTTTATATCCCTGAATGCATATGTGAATAAAATAGAGAAAATGGAGGTCAATAAATTGGACATGCAACTGAAAAAGCTAGAAAAAGAACAATTTGAAAATATCCAATTAAATACTAACTTAGAAATAATGAAAACCAAGGAAAGATTTATAAAATTGAATTTAAGAAAACTATTGAATTAATAAATAAAACTAAGAGCTGGTTTTATGAAAAAAAACAATAAAATTGATAGACCTTTTGACAATATGATAAAAAAAAGAAATAAAACCAAATGATAAATATCAAAAAATGAAAAGGGTGAATCTACCTCCAAGGAAGGGGAAATTAAAACAACAATTATGGATTATTTTGCTTAATCATATGCACATAAATTTGACAATTTTAGTGATATGGATAAATATTTACAAATATATGTTGCCCAGATTAATTGAAGAGGAAGAAAATTACTTAAATAACCGCAAATCAGAAAAAAAAACCACATTAACAAGCCATCAATGATCTCCCTAGGAAAAAATCTCTAGGGCTAGATGGATTTACTAGCAAATTCTATCCAACATTTAAAGAACAATTGATCACAATACCTTACAAACTATTTGAGAAAATTGGTTAAGAAGGAGTCCTACCCAATTCTTCTTATGACACAAATACTGTACTGATACCTAAATTGGGAAGAGACAAAAAGGAGAAAGAAAATTATAGACCAATTGACCTCAAGAATACAGATGCAAAAATTATGAATAAAATATTAACAAAAAGACTACAGCAACTTATCAATAGAATAATACACTTTTATCAGGTAGGATTTATTCCAGGAGTGCAAGGACAAAGAAAAACTATCATTATAATTGATCATATCAACAACAAAACTAGCGGAAACCATATGATTATCTCAATAGATGCAGAAAAGGCTTTGGACAAAATACAACACCCACTCCTATTAAAAACACTAGAAAGTATAAGAATAAATGGAGTCTTCTTTAAAATAATAAGTAGCATCTCTATAAAACCACCAGCAAGTATTATATGCAATGGGGATAAGCTAGAAGCATTTCCAATAAGATCAGGGGTGAAACAAGGATGTCCACTATCACCCCTCTCATTAAATTTGGTACCAGAAATGTTAGAAGTAGCAATAAGAGAAGAAAAAGAAGTTGAAAGGATCAAATTAAGCAAATAAGCTACTAAGCTATCACTCTTTGCAGATGACATGATGATATACTTAGATAATCCTAGAGAATCAAGTAAAAAACTACTGGAGATAATAAATAAATTTGACAAAGTTGCAGGATATAAAATAAATCCACATAAAAAAGCAGGGGTAGCAATCCTTATCTCAGATAAAGCAAAAGCAGATCTAATTAAAAGAGATAAGGAAGGAAACTATATCCTAGTAAAAGGCATTCCTGTATATTTCTAACAAAATCCAATAGCAAGAGATAGAAAGAGAAATCCCATTTAAAGTTACTGTAGATATTAAAAAATATTTGGGAAGCTACCTGCAACAACAAACCCAGGACCTATATGAACACAACTACAAAACACTTTTTACACAAATAAAGTCAGATCTAAGTAATTAGAAAAACATCAGTTGCTCATGTATGGGTTGAGCTAATATAATAAAAATTATAATTTTACCTAAATTAAATTATATATGTAGTGCCATATCAATCACTCTACCAAATAATTCCTTTGTAGAGCAATGGTCCAGCATATCAAGGGAATTAATGAAAAGAAATGCTAGGGAAGGTGGTCTAGCCATACCAGATTTTAATCTATATTATAAAGCAGGAGTTTTCTAAACTGCTTGGTACTGGCTGAGGAATAGAGTAGTGGATCAATGGAATAGATTGGGTACACAAGACTCAGCAGTCAGTGACCATAGTAATCTACTGTTTGATAAACCCAAAGACCCTAGTTTTTTTGGATAAGAATGCACTATTTCACAAAACCTGCAGGGAAAATTGGAATATAGCATGACAGAAACTGGGCATAGACCAATATCTAATACCGTATACCAAAATCAAATCTAAACGAGTGCACAATCTACATATAAATGCTGATACTGTAAGCAATCTGGGAAAGCAAGGAATAGTTTACCATTCAGATTTATGAAGAAGGGAAGATTTTAACCAAACAAGTGTTAGAGAGCATTATAAAATACAAAATGGATAATTTTGATTATATTAAATTGAAAAGTTTTGGTACAATCAAAGCCAATGTAACCAAGATTAATTGGGAAGTGATAAAATTGGGAAAGAATTTTTACAACCAGAATCTCTGACAAAGGCCTCATTTCTAAAATATACAGGGAATTGAGTCAAATGTATAAGAATACAAAGCATTCCCCCAATTGATAAATGGCCAAAGATATGAATAAGCAGTTTTCAGAGAAAGAAATTAGAAATATCTCTGAGCATATGGAAAAATGCTCTAAATAACTATTGATTAGAGAAATGCAAATCAAAACAGCTCTGAGATACCACATCTCAGCAGTCAGATTGGCTAAGATGACAAAAAAGGAAAATGGTAAATGCTGGAGAGGATGTTGAAAAATTGGAAACTAATGCATTATTGGTGGAATTGTCAACTGATTCAACCATACTGGAGAGCAATTTGGAACTATGTTCAAAGGGCTATAAATATTTACATACTCTGTCACAGCAATATCACTTCTAGGGTTGTATCCCAAAGAGATCAAAGAAGTGGGAAAAGGACCCATGAGTACAAAAATATTTACAGCATCTCTTTTTGGGGTGGCAAAGAATTGAAAATCAAGGGGATTCCCATTAACTGGGGAATGGCTACACAAGTTGTGACAAATGTAATGGAATACTATTGTGCTATAAAAAATGAGGAGCAGACACACTTCATAATAATCTGCAAAGAGTTATACAAACTGATGTTGAGTGAGAAGAGCTTAACAAGGAGAAATCTGTACACAATTACAGACACAATTTATGTGTGATAAGCAACATTGAAAGACTTGGCTCTTCTCAGCAATTCAAGGTTATAACATAACTCCAAAAGACTCAAGATGGGAAGCAATGTCCACATCCTGAGAAAGAACTTCAGAGTTTGAATGCAGATTGAAGCAAACTACCTGCTGTCTTTCTTTTTCTTGTTTTGTTTTGTTTCCTCTTTCCCACTGCTCATGCCAGTGATTATAATCTTTCTTTACAACCTGACTAATGTTTAATGGGAAGGTATTTGTAGATCCTATATTTGATTTCATGCTGCTATGGGCGGGGGGAGGAGAGCAAGTAGGAGAAAAATTGAAACTCAAGGGATTGTGAAACTGAAGCTTGTCAAGTAAAAGCAACAAATTATTGAAAATTATTTAAAAAAAGAAATGGAAGCCAAAAGTAGTATTGCCTTAGTGTATTTTTGCAATTTATTTATTAATTTTTAGTTTTCCGCATTCATTTCCACAAGATTTTGAGCTACCAATTTTTATTCCCATCTTTCCCCTACCCCCAACCCAAAATAGTGAGCCTACTGAAAACCTCTTCCCCCGATCTGATTCCTCTTATATCCTCCCTCATACCCCCACCCCCACTTTCTAGTAGGGCAAGATGGATTTCTATACACCTGTGCCTGTATTGCTTATTTCCCAGATGCATGTAAAAAGCAATTTTTTAAAACATTTGTTTCTAAACTTTGAGTTCCAGATTTTTTCCCTTCTTCCTTCCTCACCCACCCCCACTGGGAAGATAAGCAGTTCACTATAGGTTGTACATGTCTAGTTATGTAAAACATTTCCATAGTAGTTATATTGTGAGAGACTAACTATAATCCCCTCCATCCTATCCCACCCCCCACTTATTCTATTTTCTCCCTTGACCCTGTCCCTTTTCAAAACTGTTTGTTTCTAAATATCCACTCCCCCAATATGCCGTCCCTTCTATCATCACCCTTCTTATTCCCTTTCCCCTTATTATCCTGTAGGGTAGGATACCCAATTGAGTGTGTATGTTATTCCCTCCATAAGCCAAATTCAATGTGAGTAAGTTTGACCCATTCCCTTTCACCTTCCTGCTCTTCCCCTCCATTGTAACAGTTTTCTCTTGCCTCTTTTATATGAGATCATTTACCCTAATCTATCTCTCCCTTTCTCCTTCTTTCTCTGGGGATAGGACCCAGACAGGGCTGTTCCTTAAATCTTACAGCAGAGTTCTGGTGTGGCATTTTACTTTCTTTTTGGTGTTTATGGGTTGAGAAGTCTGGAAACTGCCACAGCTGCTGGTGATTCACTCTACTGAAGTCTGCTCTGGCCCCTGCTGTTCAGGGCCACCCTGGAGCCACAACCACACGACTGATACAGGACTGCACTCAGCTCCCAGTGGGGTACAGTAGTCCCTTCATGTTGGCCTGGTGGGCTACCTTCAGAGGAAGATTTGTTTCTGTCTGTCACTTTGTGGGTTCTGTAGCTCTAAAATTTGTTGAGTCATTTTTTTTTGTATATTTTGGAGGTGGTGGGAGCCAGAGCTGTGCAGAAGTCCTGTTTTTACTCTGTCATCTTGGCAATTAGTGTATATTTTTCAACTTCATGATCAGGGGGGTATTGAAGAGTCAGAAATAATCAGAAAAGAATTAAAAATATTGATAGTATATAATGTGAAATCATGATATGATATCTATCTATATGTGTATCTATCTGTTATATATATATATGCATATATATATATACACATACACACACAAAACTTAAACACATTTGTTTTCTGTAAGGGTGTGTTACTCAAAATTCAAGATACAACAGGTCACTTTTACTAGACATGCATTATAGAACCTAGTATCTCTGCTACAGCTAGACAAATGCGTTCATGTAACTGCCCACATCATTAGTGTCCAGACACTCCACCAAACTTTGCCTTATTCCTATATATCGATGGGTATATTTAATTCCCATCAATGATTGTTAATTTATTAAATAATTAATAATTATTAATTTAGCTCATTCCCACAACATTTTAATAACTTCTCCAACTTATGTGACTTTGAAATGATTACTCACTTACATATATACCAATATATTTATGGTAGTAAAATTGAAATTAATGGAGTACTGCTTTAAATAAGATAACTCTGAAACAGTTGAGCGTCCTTGAACTCATGCTATCTTCTCTGGTATACCTCATCACTTCTAATGGTTTTGGTAGAAAAATGGTTGCAAATAGTCTCTCCATAGAGGAAATAATATCCCTGTCATTTCTTCTCCTAGAAACTTCTCTCAAGTTTTAACTGCCTACTAAGGGCCTTTGCCATGTAATAATTTGCCCAGTCATCTCATGTAACATAACTAACACTTTTCTCAGTCTCATCAAGAAATGCCTGAGCTGCTCCTCCCCCTCAAAGTACAAATCAAGCAATAAATGTCACCATCATTGGAATATATTCAAGGGTGGCACTCCTGAGAAACTTGAGCGTGAGTTTTGAAAGAAATAGAGGGAAGAAGGGAGAAGTAGAGAGAAACAAAATGGAAATGTCAACTTATTATGTTTTTTCTTTAATTATTCAATTCTAGAATAACTTGCAAAACCTCTTTTACTTCATTTACTGTATTACCCTGAAACTACCCCCCAAACACTCTTCCCTTCCCTTTGAAACTTTCCAGAAATATATAGTGAAAGGGATAAAGAATAGAAAATTCAGTTCTTATATGAGTCAGGGAACAGTTGTGAAATTTCTCTCTGGCTGTCTCTTTTTCTCATTCTCATTCTCAGTCTCTCTCTCTCTCTCTCTCTCTCTCTCTCTCTCCCCATATATATAAATATATGTATGTACATAAATATATGTACACTAATATGTACATACTCACACATATGTGTATATCTATGTATATATACTCACATACTATCTATAGTATATGACATACAAGTATTATATATAGTATGAGCAATGAATATGTATAGTATACAAAGTAATATTATATGAAGGTGTGTTTCTATCTATCTATCCATCTTGCATGTGTTTAATTGGGCTTGATAGTCTAAATTGAAGTCTAAATTGAAGAGTCTAAATTGAAGAGGCTGGGCACTACTTCTAGAAAGGCATGATGACATGTAATGGAAGGGCTCTGCCCCCCAAACGTGCAAACATTCAATATAAATCGTTCTGGTCTGCTAGCCATGTAGCAAAGATATAGGCTGTATGTTATTGACAGTTGAGCTGGAACTGGAGTATATTCAGAAGGCACCAGCTGACCAAAGTATTCTTTTTTCTCTTCCTTATTCTTGCTCTTCATTGGCAGCAATTCCAGTGAGAAAGATATATTGCAAGCCTCTGGATGGGAAAAAGCCTCAGGCCTATTCCACATGGGGCTAACGTGTAGTCTATGAATAAGAGTCTCTGTCCTTTCTTTTTTTTCTTTTTCTTTTTCTTTGCATTTGATCTTTACTGCTTTAAGAGGAGTATTAGACATTGTTTGCTTAACTTTGACTGGTTTGAATAAATACTGCCAGCAATCTGGGAGCTGGAGATCATACTAGGATTTGTTAAAAGTGAAATGATGTAAGCTTTACATTATCTGTTTCAGCTTACATAGACTGAAGGCATTGAAGAGGAAGATACAATATTTCATCCATTTAGGAAGTTGAATTTGAAAGTAAAGTTAAAATATGATGAAATTCTATGTAGAAATTGCTTAAGTTTAAACTTACTCTTTTTAAGCAACAAATTGGTATAAGGGAGAGTAGTCCCCCAGGTATTGAGGAGAAATGACATTTAGCATGTTTTGCCATATCTTCACAGTAATTATGCCTTTGTAACAGCTGATGTTAACTGTACTAACAGTAGTCACAATGAAAAGTTATTTTCATCTTCTTTCCTTTCTTTGCAAAGATGGGAAACTATAGCTATGGAATTTTGCATTTATGGCCAGACTTCATTGACATATTGACTATTTTTGTAGAGTTGTTTTTATTTTTTTTTCTTTTTCTAATCCTATTACAAGGGATGAATCACCAAGAACAGAAATCAGGAGTAATAAATTTAGAAGTGAAAAACATATAAAGCAAAAATAAAGAAATATAGAAATAATTATTAAAGAATAGATATTTGCAATATTTCCAAATGGAAACTACATATTTTTATCAATGGTATATCAACAAGACCTTTAAACTCATAAAGTTCTACCACTAGAGGCAACACATTCATTTGACACATTCATTCACACCACTGGAAAGAAAAAAATAGCTAAGTTCGAGTGCATAGCTGGCTAGAAGATGTGGAGAAAATAATAAAAAAAAACAAGTCTTGCTGTGAAGGACAGTAGCCTCTGATGCCAATTGACCTTTAATTATACTATTTGAGCTTTTGTTACAAAGTGTAGTTAGTTGATTCTTTCTATGACTTTATCCCTTGATGCATATTAGGTGCAATCTCTACCATTAGTTCTAAATGTCAGAAATCTGTCTGTATTCTGCTTCCTCCCTTAGTCCACCCTCATTCCTACTCAAGAAATTTCCATGTTAAACACTTGCCAACCTAAAGTAAGTCACCAGAACAGGGCATTTAAGCATAGAGTTGTGAAGTAATAAAAGGGAACATATTTGAAGGTATGGGTAGATAATGCAATGGTCAAATGGGTAAATATAGCTCAATTTACTTTAATATACTATTTTTTAAGAACCTACAATTTGTAAGTCTCTGCTATGCACTAAGGAAAAAAAAAGATGAAAAAAGTGTTATCTGCCAAGGAGTTTACAATTTATTGTAGGCATGGGAGGCCAATAATTTATAGACAAACAAATGCAACTAAAACATTTTGCCTTTAATGGAGCTAGATAAGTTGGGAAAGGTGCACCACTAATTTAGATGTTACAACTTTTGGCCATATTAATTTAAAAAAAAACATATACTAAAGGAGAAAGTATTTAGAGTCTCCATCAGTGGAAATAGTACCCAGTTTATGATAACACAGCTCCATTGAATAAGTATGGTAAAATATATACGTATTTTCTCAGGTAGCAAAATACTTACATGTGCTCTCCCTTTGGCCACTTCCAGTTGGTGTAGTGCCTGTTAGCACAGGCTGCGGTGGAAAAATGGCTGAGTCTAAGAACCATACCACCCACAACCAATCACGAAAATGGCACATAAATAGCATCAAGAAACCTAGGTCACAGAGATATGAGTCTCTGAAAGGGCTTGACCCCAAGTTTCTGAGAAACATGAGCTTTGCCAAGAAACAAAACAAGAAGGGACCAAAGAAGATGCAGGCCAAAAAGCCAAAGCCATCAAGGCCCAAGCAGAGGCCATCAAGGCCCTGAGCACCAAGGCCTCCAAAGCCAAACTCCTCAGGCCCAAGATCCCCAAGGCCAGTGCCCGGAGTGCTGGCCACAAGATGGGTACCAATCTTCCAGGTCCTAGGATTGGCATCAAACGTCCAGGCTCCCGGATCATGAAGCCTGTCTCTAAGGTTGCGAGAACCACTGACCCCAAGGCTACCAAGTCCACTGACCCCAAGGCTACCAAGCCCATTGACCCCAAGGCTGCCAAGTCTGCCATCAAGGTCAGTAAGTCAGATCCCAAGGCTACCAAATCTGGCCCCAAGGCCACCAAATCTGATGTTAAGGCAGACAAGTCTGTCCCCAAAGTCACCAAGTCTGATCCCGAGGCTACCAAGTGTGATTCTAAGGAGGCTAAGCCTGCTGTGTCCAAACCCAAAGATGCCGGGCCTAAAGCTGCTGGTCCCAAGCCTACAAAATAAATGCTTCAGGACAGAAAGACTTGTTTAAAGCTAAAACCACCTTTTTTTTCCAGCCAGGGTGTAATTATTCACTATTTTGTACAAATAAAGGAAATGGTGAGTGATAAAAAAAATACTTACATGCATGCATGCATGCATACATACATATATGCATAGACACATACATATATTTTTTGCTATCATATCTCCCAAACATTTCTTTGTCCTTTCTCACTATACATATACCCTTCCAATATCATTCATTATCTACTCATTTATTTCCCTTCTCTTCTATTATATCCATTAGAAGAGTGAAATAAAATTCTGTCCAGTTGATTCTATCCTCATAATAACTAAAATATGTTCTTTGTTTTCCATTACCACTGCTACTGCTATATATGAGTTTTTCATTTCTATAGAGATGATCTCATAGCTGGACTTTTTTGACGATGGACACTAAACTATTCTTTTAAAAATAATTCTTACTGGGGTGGCCAGGTGGCTCAGCGAGTAAGAGCACCGGCTCCAGTGTCGGGATGACCTGGATCAAATCCGGGCTCAGACACTCAGCACCACACCCAGAAATAACTGGCCATGTAACCTTGAGCAAGTTACTTAACCCCCATTGCTTTATATATAAAAAAATATTTCTTACTTATGTTTTCCATTATTTTAAAATAGTCTTTTTGGACATTTTCCCTGTCCTCTATTCCAAATTGAACCTACCTTGCAATAAAGAAAATCAAACAAAATCAATGACAACAATGACCACATTCTACTCTAGTAATCCCTTTTCTTTCTCTGATCAGGATATCCAAACCATTCTACAATCTAATGTAAGGTAAGCTCCTTGAGGTCAGGGAAAATTTCATACCTCTGTTTGTGTTCCTGGGACCTGACAAAATGTCTGACAAATAGTAGGAGCTTAATAAATGCTTTTTGATTGAGTCTTCATCTTGCTTTCAGCATTATCATCATAATGAATAGGTTATGATAAAGGTAGCTAGGTGGTGCAGTGAATAGAGCACTGACCCTGGAGTCAGGACCTGAGTTCAAACCTGACCTCCGACACTTAACACTTACTACCTGTGTGACCTTGGCCAAGTCACTTAACCCCAATTGCCCTGCCACTCCTCCAAAAACAACAACAAAAAAGAATAGGTATGATACCTTTACTCTTTAGCTCAAATAAAACAATCAAAAATGCCTCTGGTTTCCTATCACTTATGGGAGAAAATATTAACTTCTTAACCTAACACCTCCAAACTCTCATATCAAAGATAACTTCATATTACATCATTTCTCCTATGCCTAGTCAAAGATAAAAGTCTCATAAGTCTGGAACTGGAAGAGACCTTAAAGTCAATCAACTCCAGTCCACTCATTTTATAGATAAGGAAAATCGGGTTAAGTGATTTGCTATAGTTCACACACTTAATAAGCTTCCAAGGTAAGAGGATTCAAACTCAATTCTTTCTGAGTCTAAGTACAGCATTCTATCTACTATGACATTTCACTGCTTACTGTTATCCTTCCTTTGAATTCTTTTCTGATCCCTAATGCTCAATGTGATACTTTCTTTTTTGTACCATTATACCTGTCTGAACTCTCCCATGAAAGTGTCTCATCACCACTCATATAGATATTTCTATAGGAATATTTTATTCTCCCATCATGGTGTAAGATCTCTGAGGGTAGATGTTACATTCATTTATCATTGTATCCTCAGAATCTAACACTGTGCCTTGCACACAGTAGGCACTTAGAATTTTTATTGAATGAATACTGCATATAAAGTGTTTTGTAGCCTTTAAAGCCCTTGTTGGTGTCGCTCATCCTTCATTCTCTAAGAGTCCCAATGATATCATGAGGGTGATGTCATGACTTGGGCATGAATTAAATCTAAGCGAGGCAGAGATAGACAAAGTAATCAGACTCACCCTCTCCTCCAGAGTCATTAGAGTTCAGTGGCAAGACAAAAGTCAAGAAAACTGATGATAGCTTAGTATGCAATGTCACCTTGGTCTTTCTAAGTTAAAGTGTTTCTCAGGTCCCAGGTTTTCTGAGGTCATGCTCATTCATTGACTAAGGGTTAGGTAAGAATTAAGACTAAAGATGGTCCAATTTAACAATACAAAGATATCAAAGAGAGGAAGACCCTTAGAGTTTCTGACCAGGACAGAAAATAATTGCTATTTACACTCATCATCAGTCATCAAAGCCTAAATGATGAGCCACAGAAAACTGGGGGTTTTTATTGACCATTCAATGAAAGCCAGAGTGATTTGGGTTTAAAGGCTGGTCAACTTGCTCTATTTAAAACATAATGGGTAAAGTTCTTTATAAATATAGATGATAACAATAAATAAAATAGGAAAGGTAAGAACTCATCCACACAGGGAGAAAAGGCCATCCAGAAAGTTATTAGTGTCATTGTGGTGAGAATTTCTAGGGATGTTCCTAGGACCTACCCTTTTCTCTGAGTACTACATATTTTGCAGAGGTGTTTGTCAAGTAATATGTTTTTTTTTCCATTAAGGAGCATGCATTCAGCATACACAATTATCTTGCATTTTCAATGGGAAGGAAGCTTGCAATTGTAAAAAGGCAATAATAGTCTATGGATGATGAAATCTTAAATTCAAACTAGCTCATGTTTTCTTGATGCAGCATCAAAAATAAGTATCTATTTAGTTTAACTGTTCTACAGATAGTGGTTTCTATATAGAAACACCTCCACATATGGCATTGTTTGATATTTGCTGAACACAGTGCCAGCTCTCTAAAAATACAGACTTATGAAAATTATCACTTGAATTGCTTAACATTTGAACATAGATAAACAGTGGACAAAAATGCCAAGTGCTCATTTAAGTCATATTTACACCAGGACAAGCAACCGCAATATTCATCCGATATGTTGCCTTCTATACTACCATAGCCATTGCTTCATATTTGTCACAAACTTCCCAAGAATTGAGTTAAAATTAAAAAGGAAGTTAATCAGAGAATTGCAAGATATAAATTATGGGAGACTGCTTAGTTTTTTTTAATAGAAAATACTGCTAGATGGTGATGCTAAATGGCAAGGCACAAAGTAGTTGGGAAGATATGTTCATGGTGACATGTCTCTGGCTTGCCCTCAAAGTATGCATGCATATGGTTTTGTCATTGCTGTTGTTGTCCTTTACATCATGGGACAGGGAGGGTTAATTGATATTTGAATAGTATTGGGAAGGTGTTGAGTGGTAGGGTTCAAGAAAAAAGCAGGCCATATACCGAAATCGAGTCTAAATGGGTGCATGATCTAGGTATAAAGGTTGATACTGTAAGCAGTCTTGTAAAACAAGGAATAGTTTAATCTGTCAAACTTGTGGAGAGAGAAAGACTTCATGACTAAACAAGAATTAGAGAACATTTTAAAGTGTAAAATGGATAATTTTGACTACATGAAATTGAAAAGCTTCTGTACAAACAAAGCCAATGTAACCAAGATTAAGAGGGAGGTGGGAAATTGGGAAAGAATCCTTTACAACCTATGTCTCTGACAAAGGATTCATTTCTAAAATATACAGAGAATTGAGTCAAATTTATAAGAATACAAGTCATTCCCCAATTGATAAATGGTCAAAGGATATGAACAGTCAATTTTCAGAGAAATAAATTAAAGATATCTATAAGCACATGAGGAAATGCTCTAATTCATTATTGATTAGAGAAATGCAAATCAAAACAACTCTGAGGTACCACATCTCACCAGATTGGCTAAGATAACAAAACAGGAAAATGACAAATGCTGGAGAGGATGTGGGCAAATTGGAACACTAATGCATTGCTGGTGGAGTTGTGAACTTATCCAGCCTTTCTGGAGAGTAATCTGGAATTATGCCCAAAGGGCTATAAATATTTTCATATCCTTTGACCCAGAAATACCACTCCTAGGGATATATCCCAAAGAGATCATAGAATTATTACTCAGCAGTTTCCCATTCATGGAGGATTTTTAAAATCCTTTATCTGTAACTCCTTAAATAGAAAGAGGAGAGAGAGAGAGAGAGAGAGAGAGAAAGAGAGAGAGAGAGACAGAGAGACAGAGAGAGAGAGAGAGAGACAGAGAGACAGAGAGACAGAGAGAGAGAGAGAGAGACAGAGAGAAAGAGAGAGAAAGAGAGAGAGAGAGAGGAGTAGATTGCTTAGATATAATGATAACAACAAAGATATCCAATTTGTCATATGACTTATCTTAAGCAAATGGCTATATTGAGTTGATTTGGGAGCTTACAAGCAATTACATTAAGTGATTAATCAAAGAATCTACATAGCACAGTACATAGAACACTGGGCTTCATGTGAAGAAAACATGAGTTTAAATCTGGTCCCAGATGTTTACTAGTTGTGTGATGCTGGTCCAGGTGTGTAACCTCTGCTTGCCTCATTTTCCTCAACTGTAAAATGGAGATAATAAAATCACTTACCTTACAAGAATGTTTTGAGGATCAAAAGAAATAACATTTGTAAAGCACATTGTATACTACCTGGCACAGAGAAGGTGAAGTAAAAGTGCTTATTATTATAAATGACTTCCCTTTAAAGACTTTATATGGTGGTAAGTGATCTTAAAAGTAAAATATTCCAAACTCCCTGAAGAATCCTTTTCAAAGCATATCTCAAAAATAATTCAACATCCATCTAGTAAGATGATCTCATTAACTTAGAGCAGAGCATATTATACCACTTGTTATATAATTTTATTTCTTTGAAAGTATGCCTTTGTATTTAGACCCAATAAATTTCTTACAGGTAGCATGCCACACCAAAAAAAAAAAAATCTACAAATAAATTCATACTTCCCGGGTTCAAATTCTGACTCAGCTAATTATTACATTCATTGTACTATGTAGTCACCTGTGTGACCTTAGCTACTCACTTTACCCTTGGGGAGCAAAGGTCCCTCATTTGCATAACAAAGAAGAATAGATGACCTCCACATGATCTTCAAACTTTAAATGTAAATTCTATGAATTTCCATTTACTGGTTAAAGGCTGAATTTGTACAGGAAAATGGAATGTTTTCTCTTCAGGATTGTACATTTTCATGTATTCAAAGATAATTATTGTTTCTATCATCATTCTCCTTTTCTCTAGGTTAAGAATCTTCTACTTCCTTCTAGGCCCATACATGTAAATTTTCTTTCTAGAGTCCTTACTTTCCTGATTAACTTTCCATGGTCTTATTTGTTTGTCATTGCTTCTTGTAAAATTGGACATACAAAAGTGTACCTTGTATTCTTAGAGTTTACCTTGCCTGCTTCATGTTGGCCATTCTGAATACAAAAGAAGTATTATCACTTATGATTAGAGTACTACTCAATAAGAACATTTTCCTTTCTGACATGTTTCATCTGCCATAATCAAACCTTTAGGACTCAGCTGGGAAGAGGGAAGTTGGTTTAACTATACAGGATACTAGGGAATCCACATCACCAGAGTAAAATGGATGTAATGGTTCAGGCTATGGAAAAGTCAAACTGAATTCGTATGTTTAGTGCTTGTGGTAAAGGGTTAAGTAGTTTGAGATCAGCCAGTCCTGAAACAGTAGGGCGCCTAATAGTAGCAAGGACTCAGGCAAAGGAAATTTTCAGATAGCCTGGGGTCAATGCATCAAGGGAAGTTCAAATAAAGGAAGGGAGTTGAAAGACTAAATGTTACTATATGTGGGCTATATTTGATGAATATTTTCTCTCAGAGAAGGTATTTATCCCTCAGCAATCCAAAATTATATCATTGGCTCCATTCTGAAATGCAATGCTATGAATTTAAAGGTATTCTTAAAGTTGTCTGAGCAGTTCACTTGGGGAAAATAATTATCTACATTATATCATAGGCTTTCAGCACTTTTAAAATAGAATCCCATTCTCTGACTATATCTGAATTTCAATATGGAAACACATTTTCTCAGCAAGATTGGCAGAGTTTGATTATGTCAATGGTAGGGTTGAGCATAGTAGAGGATAATTTTTTTTCTTAAACTATATTGATACCAGTTAAAATGTATTTTGATAAATGGCTATACACTTGCAAAGTCAGCCAGTCACAATTATATGAATCTTGAAAGGGAATGCAAAGACAAAATAATCTTTGCTTTTGAAGAGCTTACATTCTACTATGACCTACTGAGTTCTTGGCTAAGTAATTAATAAAACTGTACTAATTTCTCATCTTTTCTTATATATGTTCCTTATAACATCATAGTCAAAATTATTATCATTGTGCACTTGGGAAGACCTATTAGTTTGTACCTTTATTGTTTCCTTTACAAAACTATGACTTTAGTACTCCACCCCAAGAACCAGAAAGCCTTAATACTAATCTCCTCTTCATCTAAATTCATTTTTTTCAGGATTGGGAGGTTGGTTATTGATAAAATAAAGAAACAAACAAAAAAGAAAATGCACTAAGCAGCTGAAACAAATGTCATAATGTCCCGAAACTAATGAATATGTACTTAAGCTCCATAGGTCTTCAGTCCCATAGCTTTTACTCCTAATTTAGGCTTAATTCCAATAAATTTCCTTACTTGATATCTCAGTTTACTGCATATGAGAAGCAATAAATTAAGAGGAAAATGACTATTAAAGATTGGTGATATATTCCACAACAAAATTGGGTTACTGATGGGTTTCTCAAAAGTATTACTTTAATGACAATGCAAGACAGAGCTTTCTGAATCTGAAGTGTCATTTATTTTTCTTTGTCCACTCAGAAGCATTAGTGTTATTCCTACAAAACATGTATGTTTACATATCTATATATGGACATGGATGTGGATATTGTGTTTATTGTGTATATGTGTGCATATAAATATGTATGTGTGTACATATATATTTATGGAAAGAGGGGAGGGGAGAGAGAGAGAGAGAGAGAGACAGAGAGAGAGAGAGAGAGAGAGAGAGAGAGAGAGAGAGAGAGAGAGAGAGAGAGAGAGAAACCTAGTTCCCAGAGCTATTGTGAGGATAAAAAGTAATAATATTCGTAAAAGTACTTTGCAAAACTTAAAGAACTATATAAATGTTACTAATAAGTCATATACATACATATACATATATACTCATGTTTTATGTAATACAATTTATTATCTTTAATAGCTGTTTGCAAAGTTACATTTTAAGTAACTTGGTTTCTATACCACCGGATATACTCATATTTTTTGAATATCAGATTTGCCTTACATAAATGCATAAAAAAGTTATTTATGTAACTATATAGACCAATGTTTAGGATGCCTTATTGTGACCTGAAAGAAAAGGGTGGTTCAAAATGTGATCTTGAGGTATCTTCTCATGAAAATATAAATTGCTTACATGATGATCCTTTTTCTCCATTGGCATAATTATTATAGAATCAACATGTCTTCATTCGATTTGGCAAAACAAAAATCATTCAATTTATGCTTGATCATATCTCACTGAAAATAACATTTTTAGACTAAAATAAGATAATGACTGAAAAAGATATTTTTTTTGAGAATTCGTATTGTTATTTGTGTCATTAAAGTAGACAATTACAAATAAAGATCAGGCTATTTTATTTTTTGAGTTTTTTTTCTGTTTTGCTTTGTTTTTCTTTTTGGAAAGGTAGGGAAGTTGGAGTTAAGTGACTTGCCCAAGGTCACATGGCTAGTTTTTGTTGTTGTTGTTAAGTGGCTGAGGCTAAATTTGAACTCAGATCCTCCTGACTCCAGGACTGGTGCTATATTCACTGTGCCACCTAGCCACCCTATGAGCAGGATATTTTAAACAATTCCTTATAGGCAACTGAGGTTTCATTTATTTGAAATAATATTTTCTAAAAGTTCTTTCTCTTCTAAAAGCTTTCTAAAAGCAGAACTGGTATCTATGTGGAAAATTATAGTGACTTTTTAAAGAAAGCTAATCCATAGATTTACCAGTCATTTATTTTCAGATGTCCCTAAATAAAAGTGTCCCATTTGAAAAACTTTGCCTGAATATCATAACTGAAATTAATAAAATATTATAATTTAAAATGTCAAAAAGATTAATTTAGTTTCTATGCGTAGACCTGACCTGTGTTGACATGCATGATGTGAAATGAAGAATTGAGATAAGTTCATATATTCTGAACATATAGTTCAGAACAAAAGAAATAGTTTTCTTCTTATTTTATCCAAGTAATTATGACTAGAGTACACATTTACCCAGTGAATTTGCTGGATCATTCTCCCCTTCAATTTTACTCAAGGTCTGTAGGCACAGTCACAGATACTTTACACCCTTATTAACCTTACTCCTTGACTGCAGAGATTTGGAGTAAAACTTTACTATTAAAATAAAATAGACAATAGGGGCAAATAGCACTGCTTCTGGATTTACCCTATCCCTCAGCCTCACAGCTGGGCTTCTCCTTCCTTTCCCTGAGTGATTATAACTTTTACCTGTGGCATAATAATCTTTCATCATGGAAACAGTCACACATGCCAGCATCCTGCTGCTTGTGTTCAATTTGCAAACAGTGTGAGAAAGTTTGTCAAATTCAAATGTTTTCAGCATGCTACTTTGTCACCATCTTGCAGGTTAAAAAGCCACCACATCAACGGCTGCCGTTTTCCCAGCAGAAAACAGGTGTGTATTGATTACATCGTCAGCAGGAAGACGGTGCTTCTGTCTCTTACTTACCATGTCATTATACTGTAAACTAGAAGCTAAAAAATTGCAGCATTCTGGTAGGTAGTGAACTGGAGGTAAAGTTTCCAGGTGTTTGGGAATGTCTTGATGTGAACTGGCAAGTGTCTTTCCTTGGCTCAGTTTTCTTCAGCCAATGGCAAATTGCTCTTTATATCTATTTGAGGATTGGGGCTAAAAATTGGTTTGAATATTTGGACTACTATATTTTTGCCACATATGAAAAATAAAATTTAAAACTAAAGAATGGTCAGAGAAAAAGGCACAAGTTTTGTTTAGCAGTGGACATTTATGGCAAGTACCAAAATCAAAAGAATTATGATTAAGTCATTGGCAAATATAATATTGATTTATAATTGTAAGCATTTCTTCATATTATGAAAGGGCTTTTTGAAGGCAGTAGAGTGATATAAAATATTCTATACCAACAAAAAATGCTATTCCAGTACATGATTTATTGATTCTGCCTGCCAATGTAGATATAAGTAGCACACACATTCCTTGGCTGGCCAGGATAATTAATTTCCATGTAAAAAGCTAAATTTGAAGATAATGAATAAATTAGAGCTGTGCAAAATTATTTGGAAATGAGTCAGGTATGGGAGCAACTAAAATAAGATTTTTTTAAAGATAACAAAGAAATAACCATGTGCAAATATCATTATAAAATCAATGAAATGGTAGGGGAGAATCTAGAAGAGTTGAATAAATGATCTGTGCCTAAGGTAAAATATTATAGCAAAATGATCTATAAAAAAGGAATGATCAGAACTCATAGACAAGGAATTGATATTCTATTCCAAGCTCTATAACCCTAGAATGGTGTATTAGCTTCTCTAGGACCCTGTTTAAAAATAAGAAAAAAAAAGCTCATCTCTCTGCTTCCTTGTCTGCCAGAGAGTTCAGATACATTAAATTAGGCATGAGATAAAAATAAAACAAATACACTCACATTTATGCATTTGTATTGGGGGAAACCTGTTATGCTTCCTTAACCCAGTATCATGAGATATGATGGACAATAAATAAACAATCCAAAAGTGTTTCAAAAAATCTACTTCAGGCCTGCAGCAACAACCATTTGAAAAAAAAATGATACTGGTTCTCCAGAGTCCATTCACTAGATTTTAGAGGGTTCCTTAATAATAGGTCATGAAAGCTTCTTTTAATCTTTTTTAAACTGGCCTGTCCCAAGCAACATAGTTGCACAAAATCTTTATGACTCTTAAAAAATCAAGAGATGTCAATGTTATTATTTAACAAAAAAACTTGCTTTTAGTTCATTGGATTAGCACTTATTAAGGTTAAATTGTGTTCAAGGATTTGTTAAAGAGGAAATTTAGGTATAATCTGACGTTCACCTTTCATTCCAAGAATACAGATGTCAAAGGATTCCTAGAAAGAACTAACATTCTATAAAGTAAGTCAGCCCAGGAAGGATGGGAAATACTCAAGAGAAAAATTCTGAAGACACAAAAAGAAACTATTCTGATAAGGAGAAAAAGGAGGAGTTGTGTAAAGTGACAGAGAGGAATGCACAGAGAACTCATCAACCAAACTAAATAAAATAAAATGACATATAAGTGAAATGGAACCAAGTTCAAGTAACAGGATGTGTTCAAGAGTCTGGCACAATTCTGTCAGAATAGCATCAGGAATTTTCTAAACATCATGATTAGTATCTTTAAAGAATTATGTATTTTAAAAGAAAGTCACTAATCAAGTAGCATTCAAATCATACAGAGACATACCCCCCATCTAAAATATTCCTTTGATAAAGATGAGTAGGGAATAAATTTATAATGAGAAGTAAGTTTATTATTGTTGTGTTTTATCTGTCAATAAAGTGCTGACTAGAATAACTTTTTTTAATAAGAAAAAAGTTATTCCATCTTAAAATAATGATGTATCTATTAAATAAGAAACTTTTCTTCATAATTGAAATGAATTGTTTTCTGTGATTCTATTCAATGCTACTCTCCTTATAACGTATAGGCAAGCAAAGTATTGGTCATAGAGCACAATCTCTGAAGGGCACTACATCTGAGCTGTCAGAATATAAAGGCCACCCAAGAACCACCTTAGCTGAGTTCTGAATGGCGCTGCATCAGAACCAAGGACCAGGTGTTAATTATTTTCAAATACAGAAATGCAAAGAGACCATGTTTAATTTAAAGAATTTTCACATTCTCCTTTGGCAGAGAGATTGCTCCACAGAGGATATCATGAATAATTAAAGTATCAAAAAAGGTATATGAATAGAGAAATGGAGTGTCATATCCAACAATTCTATATAATTTGGGGTGCATTGTTCCTTGTTTAGTCTGGATATAGACTGGGGCCATGTGCTTGCTTGGATATCCAGGACAGCATGGCTGACAAGATCTGGCAAGGAGTCTACCCCATGTGTATGATTTGGGACACAGTAACATTGGCCAGCTGAAGAGGGAGGGCACCTCTGAGGAAGAAATAGTGACTACTGCATTTCATCCAAATATAAAGAGCTCCTTATGCTTATTAAATTGAATTAGAGGTCTGCTTTTACCCAAAGTTATTGAGTGGGTCTTTGAATACATTGGTATATTTTAGATAAAGCAACTGCTTGATTCAAATACCAATTCTGTTATACATTTCCTATACACACATTATATATATATATATATATATATATACGCACATGTATATGTATGTATACATATACATATATATAATGTGTGTATGTATGTGTGTGTATGTGTGTGTCACGGTAAAGTATATATTCATGATGCACTCCATTGGAGACCTTTCTTAACATCATGCCATTGTGAATCTTTTAATACAACCTTTCAACCAGCTTGTCCATGTCTTTAGATTTTACACAAGAGTAGCATAGGGGATTTCATCAAGTGCTTCATTAAACATTTGTGTAAATGACATCTACCCAAAACCCTGATTTAGCAGTCTCATCATCATGTAATTGTAAAAGTAAATGAGGCTACTCAAACAACCATTTAATTAATAAGAATTTATATAAAGACTTACTCAAACACATAAGGAAAAGCAGGAGTTTACACACATGTGTACATACATGCACATGCATACATATGTACATACAGGCATATACACACACGTGTGTGTGTGTAAAAAGAAATGAGGCTATTCAATCAACCAGTCAAGAAAGATTTATGAAATACTATGACTCAGGGACTGTGCTAAATACTGGTAACACAAAGAAATAGCAAAAATAGAGCCTGCCCTCAAGGAATTTACATTCTAATTGAAAGAACAGAACTAAATATAGAGTAGAATGATGGTAATAACTAGCAGGATCAGGGAAAAGCTTTCCGGAAGAGGTGGTTTTAGAGCTGTGTTTTAAAGGAAACCAGGGATTTTAAGAGGCAGACCCTGGGATGTAGAATATTCCCAGTATAGAAAACAACCACTTCAAAGAAACAGAGATGGGACATTTAGTTTCTTGTGTATGGAGCTTCAAGTAGGTCAGTATAGCCAGATCATAAGATGCAGAGGGAGGATTAGAATATAGGAAGGGAAAGATAGGAAAGAGTTTTATCAAGAGTTTGAAATGGCAAAAAAGATAATTTATATTTGGTTCTGGTAGTAATAAGCATTCATTGGAGTTGATCAATATGAAGAATGATATGGTTTCAGCTAACCTTTATGAATATCACTTTGACACTCTGGAATGAGCTGTTCTAAATGAAGCCATGTTGACATATTATTTCCTATTGTTCATTAATCATACCTTTAATAGTGTATTCTAGGAATTTGGAAATAATCAATCAAGTTCATAATAGCCTAGAGTTTGTAAGATCAGTTGTCATTTACACTGAGGAATCTACAAGGAGAAATGAACCCTTTTGAGTTCTCTCCTCTCTCCTCAACTCTCCTGTGACAACCCTTTAGGAATATATACTGTGATCTTTCAACTGGAGCTGCATAAAACAAGTGTCTAGGTGTAATGCAGGGCTGAAACCCAGAGAACAGAAATCTTCTTGTTATTCGTGAGACAAAGTCATTATAATGGTTTAGTTTTTCCAGGTTTGATACTTTTCCGCTTTCTTGAGGTAACTCTTTAAGGAATTTGCATTTGGGGGAAACTGGATGCTTTAATATTCCAAAGGATTTAGTCTAGGGGCAGCAAGTCAGAAGCAATCAGGGGAAATATAATATTCTGGAGGGGGCAAAGTCAAGATGGCAGAGTAGAAGCAGCACCTCCAAGCGGCTCCAGCTTCCACCTTCCCCAATCAATGTAAAAAGGGGACCCTGAACAAACTTTGGAGCTGCAGAAGCCACAAAATGACACAAAGAAGCTAACCTCCCACTGAGGACAGCCCAGCAGGCCGAAAGGATTCAGCTAGCACAGTGCTCTGGGAGCCGAGCCCAGCCCTGCCATGAGCCAGAGGTCTTAGCCCCAGGGTGGGTCTGACCAGCTGCTGGCCTGAGGGATTCCAGATCAGCATCAGCTGTGGCCATTTGCAGATTTATCAACACAAAGATGCGAAGGACAAAGTGAGAGGTCAGTGCAGTGTGGACTTTGGGACCCAGTAAGTGGGAGCGCGCCCCAGGGAAAGAAGCTGCTGAGACTTTAAGCACAGCCAGCCAGCACCACAGGGCAGCTTCAGCTCCTGGCCTGAAGAGTGTAGGGGGACCAAGCAAACAGTCTGAGGGGTAATCGCTCTTGCTTTAACCTTCTTGGATCTGGATTGCAGTCTAGGGTGGAGGTCCTGGGGTGTCTGTCCAGCTTGCCAGAGCATATGGAGGCCTCAGAGAGGGCCCCGATCTAATGCTTCTAACAGCTGAGAAAACCTCACTGTTTGGGACTAAAGTTCACCTATCTGGTAGCAGAGTCCTACTGTGGCAAAAAGACCAGGAGTCAAGTGACTGAAGGGCAACGTGACGAGGCAAAGGAAACAAAGCAGATAGAAGATAACAACATTAGATTTCTATTTTGGGGACAAAAAGAAGTAAAGAATGGAACAGGAGGGAGACAGTGAAGTTAGACCTCCTGCACCAAAAGCTTCAAAGGGAAATGTAAGCTGGTTCCAGGCCATAGAGGATCTTAAGAAGCAGGTAAGAGAAGTGGAGGAAAAATAGGGAAGAGATCTAAGAATGATGCAAAAAAATTACAAAATGAGAGTAAACAGTTTGACTGAGGAAAATAACACCTTAAAAAATAGACTAACTCAAATGGCAAAAGAGGCTCAAAAAGGCAATGAGGAGAAGAATGCCTTAAAAAGCCAGATTTGCCTGATGGAAAAAGAATCTCAAAAGCTCAATGAGGAGAATCATTCCTTCGGAATTAGATTGGAGCAAATGGAAGCTAATGACTTTATGAAAAATCAAGATGCTGTTAAATGCATCCAAACAAATGAAAGAATAGAAGGCAATGTGAAATATCTCATTGGAAAAACCACTGTCCTGGAAAATGGATCCAGGAGAGATAATTTAAAAATCATTGCGCTACCTGAAAGCCATGATCAAAGTAAGAACCTAGAGCATTGTCCAGGACGTTCTCAAAAAAACTGCCCTGATGTTTTAGAACCAGAAGGTAAAATAGAGGTTGAAAGAATCCACCGATCACCTCCTAAAAAAGATGCCAAAAAGAAAACTCCTAGGACTATTATAACCAGGTTCAGAAATTCCCAGATCAAGGAGAGAATATTGCAAGCAGCCAGGAAGAAACAATTTGAATATTGTGGAGACACAATCAGCATAACCCAGGATCTGGCAGCTTCTACACTGAGGGATCAAAGGGCTTGGAATATGATATTCCAGGGGCCAAAGGAGCTGGGATTAAATCCAAGAATCACCTACCCAGCATAAGTATCATGTTTCAGGGGAAAATATGGTTATTCAGTAGAATAGAGGACTTTCAAGCATTCTTGATGAAAAAACCAGAGTTGAATAGAAAATTTGATATTCACATACAAGAAGCAAGAGAAGCATGAGAAGGTAAACAGGGAAAAGAAATCATAAGGAACTTATCAAAGTTGAACTATTAAAATTCCTACATAGAAAAACAATAATTGTGACTGATGAAGTTTTCTCATTATAAAAATAGTTGAAGGGAATATGTATATGTATATATATGTCTATATATGAGGGTATATGGGGATATGAATATATATGTAAATGTGTGTATATATGTTTACAAGTATTCATAGATAGAGGGCACAGGACCAATTTAATAGGAAGGGATGATACTAAAAATGTGAAATTAAGAGGTGAGAGAGTAATATAATGAGAGGAGATGGGGAGAAACAGAATGGGGTAAACTATCTCATACAGAAGAGGCAAGGGGAAATGGTTACAATGGAGGGGAAGAATAGGAAGGCAAAAAGGAATGGGTCCACCTTATTCTCATTGAAATTGGCTTGGGGAGGGAATGAAATACACACTAAATAGGGTTTCTCACCCTACAGGAGAGTAGGGGGGAAGGGGATGAGAGGTGGAATGATGGAAGGAAGGGAAGCCTGGGGGGGGGAGGGAAATAGGAAGCACCCACTTTTGAAAAGGGACAGGATCAAAGTAGAGAATAGAACAAGTGGGAGGTGGGATAGGAGGAAGGGAAATATAGTCAGTCTTTTACAATATATCTACTTTGTTATTGTTTTGCATTAGCTACACATGTACAACCTATACCGAACTGCTTATCTTCCCAGTAAGGGTGGGTGACAAGGGAGGAAGGGAATCAATCTGGAATTCAAAATTTTAAAATCAAATGTTTAAATAAAAATATACATATATATAATTATCATTAATACTATGTTACATGTAATTGGGAAATAAGATATACAGGCACTGGGGCATAGAGATCCACCATGTTCAACTGGAAAAGTTGAAAGGGGTATGGGAGAAAATATGGGAGAGAGCAGATTGGAGGAGGGGTTATCCTTTGGGACTGATATTTTGGGGCAGTGGGTAGGGGAAAAATGGGGAGACAATTTGTAACTCAAAATCTTGCAGTAATGAATGATGTAAAACAGAAGTTAATAAAACATTTAAAAAATGAAAAAAAAGAAATATAATATTCTGCTATATCCATTCCTTATGTGACAGCTGGGTGCTGCCAAGTATAGAGTTGGATCTCAATGAAGGAAAGCCTGGATTCAAATTCAGCCTCTCATATTTATTAGCTGTGATCCTGGCCAATTACTTCACCTCTGTATGCCTTAGTTTCCTCACCTATAAAATGGGGATATTACATTGCACCTACTTTCCAGAGCTGTGATAAGGTTTACAGCATTCTCCAGTTCTGACACCAAGCTATTATTATGGTGCGTTTCTTACAGATTAATGGTCATAGCCAAATTAACCATTAAAGGGTTAGCCCTTTCATATGACCTGTGATGTCATTGATATAAGAAATCCCAAGGTGGAGAAACTCCCACTTCAATTTAGATTGGCAACTTCTTGGCACTTTAGTTTTGGAGAGCTGCCTTCAACTGAGAGTTAAAGTGACTTACCCAGGGCCACACAAACAGTCCAGTTCAGAGGTGGAATTTGAACCCTACTTTCAACATTAGATCTTTTTCCACTGTGCCAGGAAGTCTCTCTCCTCAGTAAATGAGTTATCTAATATATTTCTATATTTATTTTAATCTAAAATTTCCCCATAAGTAATCAGAAACTGGAGTTTTAAATTCAATTTTACATTCAAATGACATTTTAAAGTATTAGCTAAGTACAAAGATTATCAAAAACATACCTCTATCTAAGGAAAAAGTCCACATGCATGTGCCTGATTTAATAGGTCTAATTTACAAAGTTGAAAAAAATACTTTTTTTAGAGAATGTAATTCAGGTAGAAGCTTCCAGGTAGCAGACTCTTTAACCCAAGATTGATTGAGTGAGGGAACAGTCCAGACACAGGGACAACTGTTATGAGATCACTGTGATGGCCTAGGCAAAAAAAATAATAAGGGTTTAAATAAGGGTCATTGCAGTGGAAACAGAGGGAAAGGGGTCAAGATCCAAGAAATATTTGAGAGATACAAATGGTACTACATAGTACCTAGCAGCAACTGATTGAGTGTAAAGTGCAAAACAGATGAGTCAAAGATAACTTCAAACCTTTAAGTTTGATGCCATTTACAAGAGGGAGGGAAATTAGGAAGAGGAGGATAGTAGAATCAGAGCATTTCTTTTTTTACATTTTTCAAATGTTTTACTAACTTCTGATTTACATCATTCATTTACACAAGATTTTGACTTACAAATTTTCTCCCCGTTTTCCCCCTACCCACCGCCCCAAAATAGCGATCCCACTGTATATCCCCTCCTCTAATCTGCTCTCTCCAATACCTTCTCCCATATACCCTTCAAATTTTCCAGTAGGGCATGGTGAATCTCTATGCCCCAGTGCCTGTATATATTATTTCCCAATTACATGTAAAATAGTATTAATAATAGTATATATATATATTTTTTTATTTTAAAACTTTGAATTCCATACTCATTCCCTTCCTCCCTTGTCACCCACACTTTTGGGGAAGATAAGCAGTTCATTATAGGTTGTACATGTGTAGCTAATGCAAAACATTAAAACAGATATATTGTAAAAGCTGACTGTATTTCCCTCCCTCCTATCCCACCTCTCACTTCTTCAATTCTCTACTTTGATCCCATCCATTTTCAAAAGTGGGTGCTTCCAACTTCCCTCCCCTCCAAGACTGCCATCCCTTCCATCATCCCCCCTCTCATTCCCTTCCCCCCTACTCTCCTATAGGGTGAGATACTCTATTTATTGTGTATTTCATTCCCTCCCCAAGCCAAATTCAATGAGAATAAAGTTGAACAGTTCTCTTTTGCCTTCCTATTCTTCCCTTACATTGTAACCATTTTCCCTTGACTCTTCTATATGAGATAGTTTACCCAATTCTGTCTCTCCCCATCTCCTTTCATTATATTCCTGTCTCACCACTTAATTTCACCTTATAAGTATGATCCCTTCCTGTTAAATTGGTCCTGTTCCCTCTATCTATGTATACCTGTAATCACATATACACACATTCACATATGTATTCATACACCCATATATCCTCTGTTATAGACATTTATATATACACACACACATATACATACATACATGCATACATACATATATATATATATGTATATTTATATCCCCTTCAACTATTTTCATAATGAGAAAATTTCATCAGTTACAATTATTGTTTTTCAATGTAGGAATGTTAATAGTTCAACTTTGATTAAATTCCTTATGATTTCTTTTCCCTGTTTACCTTCTCATTCTTCTCTTGCTTCTTGTATCTGAATGTCAAATTTTCTAATCAACTCTGTTTTTTTCATCAAGAATGCTATAAAGTCCTCTATTCCATTGAATAACCATATTTTCCCCTGAAACATGATACTTATGCTAGGTAGGTGATTCTTGGTTTTAATCCCAGCTCCTTTGGCCCCTGGAATAGCATATTCCAAGCCCTTTGATCCCTCAGTGTAGAACCTGCCAGATCCTGGGTTATCCTGATTGTGTTTCCACAATATTCAAATTTTTTCTTCCTGGCTGCTTGCAATATTCTCTCCTTGATCTGGGAATTTCTGAACCTGGTTATAATATTCCTAGGAGTTTTCTTTCTGGGATCTTTTTCAGGAGGTGATTGGTGGAATCTTTTAACCTCTATTTTGCCCTTTGGTTCTAAAACATCAGGGCAGTTTTCCTTGAGAATTTCTTGGAGGATGATTTCTAGGTTCTTACTTTGATCATGGCTTTCAGGTAGTCCAATAATTTTTAAATTATCTCTCCTGGATCTATTTTCCAGGTCAGTGGTTTTTCCAATGAGACATTTCACATTGCCTGCTATTCTTTCATTTGTTTGGATGCATTTAACTGCATCTTGATTTCTCATAAAGTCATTAGCTTCCATTTGCTCCAATCTAATTCTAAAGTAATGATTCTCCTCATTGAGCTTTTGAGATTCTTTTTTCCATCTGGCAAATTTGGCTTTTTAAGGCATTCTTCTCCTCATGGCCTTTTTGAGCCTCTTTTGTCATTTGAGTTAGTCTATTTTTTGAGGTGTTATTTTCCTCAGTCAGGTTGTTTACTCTCATTTCATAATTTTCTTGCATCATTCTCATTTCTCTTCCCAATTTTTTCCTCCACTTCTCTTATTTGCTTCTTAATGTCCTCTATGCATATAACCAGCTCATATTTTTCTTGGAAGCTTTTGGTGCAGGAGATCTGACTTCACTCTCTTCCTCCTGTTCCATACTTTGATCCATTTTGTCCCCAAACTAGAAGTGTAATTTTGGATTGCTCTGTTTGCTTTTGCTTGGTTGCCTGGTCCTATTGCCCCTCAATTACTTTACTTTTGGGCTTTTTGCCACAGTAGGACTCTGCTACCAGACAGGGGAGCTTCTTCCCACATGCTGGGGTTTTCTCAGCTGCCGAAGGTATTAATTGGGTGCCCTCTCTGAGGCCACCACATGTTCTGGCAAGCTGGTCACACACCCCAGGACCTCCACCCTAGACTGCAATCCAGATCCAAGCAGGTTAAAGTAAGAGCGATTATCCCTCAGACTGGTTGCTTGGTCCCCCTACACTCTGCAGGCCAGGAGCTGAAGCCACCATGGGGAAGTGGCTGCATCAGCCCACCGCAGCTTCTTGCCCTGGGGGCAAAAGCCAGTACACTCCCACCTACTGGTTCCCAAATTCCACACTGCACTTTCTTCTCACTTTGTTCTCATCATCTATGTGTTTATAATTCTGGACCACCACAGCTGCTGGTGATCTGGAATCCCTTCAGCTGGCTGCTGGACAGGCCTGCCATGGGGCTAACACCTAGGCTTGGGGCTGGGGTTGGCTCCGAGAGTGCTGTGCTGGCTTATTTCTGCTGGCCTGCTGGGCTGTCCTCATTGGGATATTAGCTTCTCTGTGTCATTTTGTAGCTCCAACATTTTTTCAGAGTTTGCTTTTACTTGGATTGGAGGTGGTGAGAGCCAGAGCCACATGGAGGTCCTGTTTCTACACCACCATCTAGAATCATAGCATTTCAGAGCTAGAAAGTCCCTTACAGTTCATCTCACCCAGATAAGAATGCTAATTGTGCATTTTAGCATTCTCAAGTGTTTCTTCAGTCCTCTACTTCTTGAGGAATAACTTACGTAGATAGCAAAGATCTATCCTACCTACCTACTTTTTATTTCAGAGGGAATGCCATCAATTCTTAGGAAAAAATAGAATTCTTTAAAACTAATTTCTACAACACCATCTCACTTTGTAGGGAAGTGAAATGCACTTCACTGCACCACCATGTCCCATGCAATCCCTTATATTCTTGGAGCTTTATCAGTCGCAGAAGAAGCACGTCATGTGGGCAATCTATTTCATTCCCATGCCCATAGATCCCTTTGACTATTGGCAAATGTGGTCATCTTTGCTTGTCAGATTTGGGTGGAAATGAAGAGTTTCTACTATAGAATTTTATATTTACTCTGAATCCTCCTAAAAGCAGAACTTCAGGGAAAAAAAACATGGAGCCCAAGTCCTCCACTATTTTGGAGGGGCTATAAATTCAGCTTTGTGGGAGATTGCATGGGAGACAGTATAATTTTTTTTCTTTTTGACTGAAATGAGCTCCTTTGACATTTTTGCTCAACAAAGCCCAGTGTCCCTGACCTAATAATAGTTTCAAAATATGTGGTAAGTATTCAATGAGCAAGTTTATTTTATTTTTGTTTGGATGAAAATTGTACTAAACAAAATCCACACATTCAGGGAGTTAAAATGTATAACTATTTGCTGTATTATTTCAGAAGCAGGTGAACACAGCTCATTTTAGGCTTTTCACTTATTAATCATTTCTAGCCAGTAAATGGAGATGTGCCATTTACAGTAATTTCAATGCTAGTGAACTGAATCTATTTATCAATTTGCAAATTTACCCCATTCACCACCTACCGTTCTGCTGCATTCTTTCAGCTTGATGAGAGAGCATAAGAACGGCTGGTAATTTAGCCACCTGAAAATAGATGCATACTATTTTAATGTTACAGCGGGAAGCCCCTGTTTTGCCATTTCAGAATACCTCACTGTAACACTATGTAACTCCAATTAACACCTAAGTGATGGAGTGGTGGTTTATAGGCAAAAATGGAAATTTCTTTTTCATATCTATGCTGTAGGGCCTATGCAGTTATGATGACTTCATCAGCTGAAGGTCCAAGTCATGCATTGATATTTGCATTATTCTATAAGTACAAAATTAGTATGGGAAGTGGAGGGAGAGAGGATTTACAGAGAAGTCTTAGGGTATTCCGTATAACTCTGTGGTGAATTGTAAAATCAGTTAATGAACAATCTGTTTTCTCACTAACACCTTTTATTTTCTCAATTAATTTGTATGTGACCTTTGAGTTTTTCAAATAGCCACACATTTAAAGGTCATTTAGGTTTCCAGCAATCTTGTGAAATAATAAATAGGGAAGATATTATTTCCATTTAACAGAGACAGAAGCTAAGACCTGGAGATTCTTCATCTTTTCTTCTTCTCCTCCTCCCTCTCCTCCTCCTCCTCCCTCTCCTTCTCCTTCTCCCTCTCTGCCTCCTCCTCCTCCTCTTCCTCCTTCTCTTCTTCCTCCTCCCACAATGTAGTCACTCATTCCACCAAGGAGCACTTATTAAGTAATTACTAAACGCTACAGGAAGCTCTGGGGATAAAAGGAAAGCAGAAAAATGTGTCTACTTTCTATGAGCTCTAGTGCAAATAGTGGAGACAAACATGAAAATAACCAAGTACCTGCAAGAGATAAACAAACATTTTGTGCAAAAATGAAATTGATATTCAGAAAATTTAACTAACTTTTTTTTGCTGGTCAATTATCTCAGCCATGTCTGACTTTGTGACCATTTGAAGATTTTCTGGGCAAAGATACTGG
Source organism: Petaurus breviceps papuanus (assembly GCF_028583685.1). NCBI lineage: Eukaryota > Metazoa > Chordata > Mammalia > Diprotodontia > Petauridae > Petaurus > Petaurus breviceps. The sequence goes on from NW_027187391.1 coordinate 62,657,145, forward strand.
AGTGGTTTGCTATTTCCTTCTCCAGCTCATTGTATAGATGAGGAAACTGAGACAAAAAGGTTAAATGACTTATCCGGAATCACACAGCTAATAAGTGTCTGAAATAAGATTTGAACTTAGGCTTTTCTGGCTCCAGGCTTAGTGTCTTATCCACTAAGCCACTTAGTTGCCTAACTCACTCATAACTATACTAACAATTTATTAACATTCCTGTCTTCCCACAGTCTATGCACAGTGAGTATTCCCATTTGAATAAAAATCTTACCTCATTTACAAGATGTGAAGTGAAACGAGTTATTTTAACTTATTTTTCTATATTTTGTCTTTTATGATCTCAATCCATTGTGTGGCTAAAAATTCTTCTCCTAGTCATAGTTCTGAAAGATGTCTGAACCCTTTCCCTTTTGATTTTACAATATGATATGACATCTTATCTCAGTTATTGAATTTAATGTGACTCGTGGTGTAAAATCCTGGACTAAATATAAATTTGGTCAAACTGTTTTCCAGCATTTCTTTTTAAAAGAGAGAGATCACTGGCTTATGTTTATGATTGTTCCTGTTTCTCATTTATTTAGTTTGCTCTTCTTTGTTTTAACAGTACCATGAAAGAGTGTATAGAATGATTTTTAAAGAGTACGAATAATTGGTAAATATTGCTCTATGTAGGAGCAGCTAAGTGGTACAGTAGATAGAGTGCCAAGCCTGGAACCAGGAAAACTCAACTTCCTCAGTTCCAATCTGGCTTCAGACAGTTACTGGTGGCATGACCTTCTGTGAGTCACTTAACCCTGTATGTCTCAGTTTTCTCATTTGCAAAATGAGCTGGAGAAGGAAATGGAAAGCCAGGTCACTATTTGCCCAGAAAACCTCAAATGGGGTCACAGAGAGACAGCCATGACTGAAAACAATGGAAAAATTGCTTTATGTTGTAAGTTGATGTCTCATATTTATATGCCTACTTAAAGATCTAAATATTTTGTACCTCCAAATAAATTTGGGTCTAGTATAAAGAAATACCATGGTGATTTGATTAATATAATAATTTTTCTTGAATGCTTAATATCTTAAAGCCCTATACAGCTAACTAACACAATTGTTGGAGTGCAGAATTTGAAGTCAGGGAGATCTGAGGAAGATGAAATCCAGCCTCAGACACTTATTAGCTGTGTGACCCTAGGTAAGTCACTTAACCTCTCTGTGCCTCAGTTTCCTTATCTGTAAAAGGAAGATAATAAAGCACCTACCTCACAGATTTGTTTTAAAAATCAAAATTAAGATAAGCAAAGAAATGTCATCCCTTACTGTATACTTATACATTGTTGTTACTGATATTATTAAAGTAGTGTGACATAATCATGAATAGTGAACTAATCACCAATAGCTTTTATTCCTTTATTTCTGTAAAGATCATTTTATAGTACTAAAACCTTAGTTTAAAGAGGCAATGATCTCCTACTGTATCCAGGGCCATCTCCAGTAGTCCTGATCCATATCTTGCTACTTGACACAAGTGACTCCAGACGAGAAGGAGACGCTGGTGACTTTAAATAGACCTACATAATTTAAATCCATTTCACTTGCAAGTCATGGTATCACCTTCCTGATGTCATGGGCCTTTTCAGGAATGAAGGATAAATGACAATAGCCTCTAATATTAGCTGTGTGGCACCAGGAAATTAATGTAAATTCAGTTTAACAAAAGAAACTAACTTCTGGAAACCTTCAAAATGCATTGGTAGACACAATTCCTATGTTGGTAAATCACATATTCTTCAATTTTTCATACATAATTTTCCTAATACTGAACTGTTCTTAAAATCCTTAGAATATAACTTGATAATCAAAGTGGAAGCAGATAATGTTTCTTTTAAAATATGTATTTATGTAATATCTTTGCTTATAGATTATCATACTCAGTTTTTCTGGGTATGTGATTCTTGGCTTTAATCCTAGATCCTTTGACCTCCAAAATATCATATTCCAAGTCCTTCAATACCTTAATGTAGAAGCTGATAGATCTTGTGTTATCCTGATTATGTTCCTACAATACCCAAATTGTTTGTTCCTTAGTGCTTGCAGTTTTTTCTCCTTGACTTGGCAACTCTGGAATTTGGTTATAATATTACTAGGAGTAATATTACTAGGATCTTTTTCAAGAGGCAATTGGTGAATTCTTTGAATTTCTATTTTTCCCTCTGGTTCTAAGATATCAGGGCAATTTTCCTTGAGAATTTCTTGAAAGATGATGTCTGAGCAATTTTTTTTTATCATGGCTTTCAGGTAGTTCAATAATTTTTAGATTTCCTCTTCTGTATCTATTTTCTAGGTGAGTGGTTTTTCCAATGAGATATTTCACATTGCCTTCTATTTTTTTCATTTGTTTGGATTTGTTTTATAGTATCTTGGTTTCTTATAAAGTCAATAGCTTCCATGTGCTTTTGTTTGTTTGTTTATTTGTTTTTTTTAGGAGGGGCAATTGGAGTTAAGTGACTTGCCCAAGGTCACATAGCTAGTAAGTTTTAAGTGTCTGAGGCTGGATTTGAAGTTAGATCCTCCTGATTCCAGGGCTGTTGCTCTATTCACAGCACTATCTTGCTGACCCTCCAATTTAATTGTGAAGGAATTATTTTCTTCAGTGAGCTTTTGAAATTCCTTTTCCATCTGGCCAATTCTGCTTTTTTAAGGTATTCTTAAGGTATATCTCCTCATTGGCTTTTTGGATCTCTTTTGCCATTTTAATTAGTCTATTTTTAAGGTGTTATTTTCTTCACTGAGGTTGTTGACTCACTTTTCTTGATTTTCTTTTATCATTCTCATTTCTATTCCCAATTTTTCCTCTACTTCTCTTACTTGTAATTCAAAATATTTCCTGAACTCCTCTGAGGCCTACGACCAATTCATATTTTGCTTGGAGGCTTTTGATGCAGGAGTTTTGACTTTGTTTCTTCTTCTGGTTCTATGTTTTGATCCTCTTTGTCTCCCAAAATAGATTGTATAGTCTGATTGTGCTTCCTCTGTTTGCTTATCTTGACAGCTAATTGCTTGACTTTTGATCTCTTTGCCATGGTAGAACTCTGCTTCCAGAGTGGAATACTGTGTCCCAAATTTCTGGGGTTTTGCAAAGGTATTGTCAGAGTTTCAACCAGGTACCTGTCTCAGAACTGTGAGGAGAAATTTCTCTCCACAGTCTCAACAAGCTCTGCCATGCCAGTACTCTTCACCCCAGGACTACCACCCAAGACTGTTACCCAGATCCAAGCAGGACAAAGCAAGAAAATCCTGCCTCAGTACCAGCAGAGAGATTCCTGCAAATGATCTCTGGACAGTCACTTGGTCCCCCTGTGATCTGTAGGCCTGGAGCCTGAAGCAGCAGCAATGGCAGCAGTGGCTGCCCCAGGGGCAGGGGCTAGATGATGCTCTTCTCTCACCCAGTTCCAACAAAGTTCACCCAGTGACCTTTTACTTTCTCTTTGGTGTTTATGGATTGAGAAGTTTGGAAACTGCTGCATCTGCCAGTGATTCAATCTCCTGTAGTCTGATCTGACTGGTCTGGGCCACTCCTCTTGACCACCTCAGGTCTGGGCCCGCAAGGCTCACATGAGAATGCTCTCTGCTCCAAGCTCAGTGTGATAGACCCTTCCTGTCAGGCAGCCAGGCTGCCTTCAGTGGGATATTTGTTTATCTGTGTCACTTTGTAGGTTCTGTAGCTCTAAAATTTGTTTAGAGTCATATTTTACAGGTATTGGAGGTTGTTGGAGTGGAGCTCAAGGAATTTCCTGCTTTTACTCCACTATCTTGGCTCCACCCACCCCTATGAATAGGTTTTTAACCTGATTGAATCTCAGACAATTTCTCAAGATTCATCTATTAAATTATAGGTTTATTGTAATCAGCATCAATGAAAAAATGATTTACAAAATATCCCTATAAAGGAGAAAACCTTACTTGAAGTCAATGAAAAAGTGGTCAGTTCCCATTTTTGATGGGTTGTATCACCATACACAATTCACCACTTGCCTCAGTGGAAAATGGAAATAATCAAATATGTCAAAGTTACAACACCTCACAGTGTTGTAAGACTCAAAACAGATAATATATGTAAGGTATACTTTAAAATACTTCATAAATAGTAGGGTTTTTTTCTCATTTTTATTTTTTATGGAGTTAAGGATGATATAGTTCTATTATATGCAGCCATTTTCTACCATCTTCTTATGTTAAATTTTAGATGACCCATTGAAAAGATGGATAAAATGATTCTTTTTTATTGTTGTTTCAGTCATGTCTTACGCTTTATGACCCAATTTGAGGTTTTCTTGGCAAAGATACTAAAGTTGTTTTGTTATTTCCTCCTACATTTTATTTTACAGATGAGAAAATTGAGGTAAGCAGGTAAATGATGTGCCCAGGGTCACACAGTTAGCAAGCATCTAAGGTCAGATTTGGACTCAGGAAGATGAGTCTTGCTGCCCCCAGGCCTGGCCCTCTATCTATTGCTCCATATAGCTGCCTTTCCCTTTTGTACTAGAATACAAATATTGGAATGTGAACTCATCTTCAGCTAGAGGACCCTTTTTATGTCCAAGTGGATATTGGTTTGAGATTCTTCAGGTTCCAAAATTTTGTCCAGATGGATGCAATAGTATGAGAGTTACCTAGATTCTGGTGGCATAGGAGTTTCTAAGTTCACCCTTGGCATCTGTTAAAGATAATCCCTTCTTTTTCTAGGTTTCAGGATGATTATTGAGGAAAGTCTTATAGTAAGAGTACAAAGAATTTTTTTGTTTGTCTTGTTTTGTTGTTTATTTTTTTCTTGAATAGTATGAAAGAATAAGAATGGAATATTCCTTTATTTCCTCAACAACTTTAACAAGAGGAATATAGAGGGTCTTATCTATATTCTAGCACTTAGCATGATGCCTGGCATTTAGTAGGTACTTACTGAATATTTTTGGATTTATTGATACTAGGTACTATGGATCTGTCTATACATCAAAGGATACTTTATTTAATTAATGGTGGTTGTTGTACATTCTAGATGAGGGTCAAAATGACTTAACTATAGGGGCGGCCAGGTGGCTTAGTGAGTAAGAGCACCAGCCCCAGAGTCGGGATGACCTGGGATCGAATCTGGGCTCTGATACTTAGCACCACACCCAGAAATAACTGGCTGTGTAACCTTGAGCAAGTTACTTAACCCTGATTGCTTTAAAAAAAATGACTTAACTATGCTAGAGTCAAGTTACAGTGTGTCCAACTGTGACTAATCAGATCAATATAATTTTGGAAAGAAATAATCTATTTGAACATTTGGGGTGGATTCTCTAAATTTGTGCATTTTGCATTTCTTTTGAGCTACTTTGATTCTGCTTTGCTAATAGAGCATAGCACCTTCTCTGATGAGGTCATGCCATGTTGAGTGTCTTCCATGTCACAAATCAAATCCAAAGTTCTTAAGAAAGACCTTGTATGTGCCCTTGTATTGTTTCTTCTGGTCTTCATGTGAATAGCTTACCCTGTGTGAGTTCTCCATAAAGAATTTTTTTTGACTAGCATATGAACAACATGGCTATCCTATCAGAGTTATACTCTGTAGTAGAGTTTGAGTGGTTGACAGTTTATTTTGAGAAAGAATCTCAATGTCTGGTTCTTATCCTGCTTGGTAATCTTCAGAATATTCCTAAGACAATTCAAATGGAAGTGATTCAATTTCTTGGCATGGTGCTGGTATACTGCTCAGGTTTCGCAGACATGCAACAAGGTCAGTACAGCAGCTCTGCAGACCTTCAGTTTCATAGTCAGTCTATTACCTCTTCTCTGTCAAACTTTCCTTTGGGGAATCCCAAACACTGAACTGGCTCTGGCAATGTATGTGTCAACCTCATTATCAATGTGTACATCCCTGGAAAGTATACTGCCAAGGTAAGTGAACTTACTTACAATATTCAAAATCTCTCCATTTGCTGTAACTGATGGTTCCACATATGGATTGTGTGGTGCTGGCTGATGGAACACCTGTATATTCTTGGTGTTAATTGTTAGTCCATAATTAGCACAAACAGCAAAGAATAAATAAATCTCTAGAAAGGGTAAAGAAATTTGGTTAATGCTGGGAAAGGAAAAAAAAAAGATCAGAATTGGGAGGTGGAGGGGCGGCCAGGTAGTACAGCGAGTAAGAGCACCAGCTCCAGTGTTGAGAAGACCTGGAGATCAAATCCCGGGCTCAGACACTTAGCACCCACCCAGAAACACGCTGGCCGTGTAACCTTGAGCAAGTTACTTAACCCCGATTGCTTTTTTAAAAAATTAAAAAAAAAAAAAGAATTGGGAGGTGGAGCCATTATGGTAGAGTAAAGACAGGGACTCATCTGATCTTTCTCAAATTCCCCTCCAAGTAAATTTTAAATAATGCTTCAAAACAAATTCTGGAGGAACAAAACCAGCAAAAGTATTGGGTGACAATATTTCAGAACCAGACATTTTAGAAGATAGCCAGAAAGATCTGTCTTACTGGGGTAAGAGCTCTAGAGCATGTCAGCCCAGCAAACCAACAGCAAGACCCAGAGCCACTCAGTGCAAGAGAGGTCCTTGGCCCCAGAGCAAGCAAGAAGTAAGGCCTCATGTCCTGTGCCCCAGAGCAATCCAGGGGAGTCACAATCTTCTGTAAGCCAGTAGCAGACCTTAGGCAACTGAATCTTTGTCAGTGATTTCCAAAGGTCTCTTCCCAAAGACTGTAGAGGAATCAGAAAACTGGTCAGAATGAGATTACAAGGAACCATTTGGTAGCACTGGGTACAGGAATCTGTTGCACTGCCCATACATAGTTCTAAGTCGCAGTCCCAGAGAGAGGAGGAACACTAGCATGCTCCCCAAAGGGAAGTGGGGACTATGGTCACAGTTCTGGGGAACAAAACAGTTCTTGTGGTCATTGCCAGACTAGAGTAGAGGCCAGGAGAGCAGTGATGGCATAGATCCTTAGATCATACCTCCTTTGAAGACCTGAAAACAGAAAAAGCTAGAGCCAACTCTGAAAACAACAAAACAAAAACCTGATGCTTTGGACAGTGTCACTGCTCTGTCTTTGGAGCAGAGACCAACTTTAACATAAAATCAAAAGTAAGCAATACTGAGTCATTTCCTCAGAGTGAGGAAGCTTAGTACTTGCAATTATATAATTCTAAGATTCAGAATCATATCCTTATACTACAAATAAGAAAAGAACTACAAACAGTCCTTAAAGAAAGCCTTGTGGCTGTTAGTTCTGTTGGGCCTCCCACAATGATATATTGAAAGCCCAACAACTTGTTCATGCTTCCCTTGTTATGGTGTAGCTTCTTTCCCAGAGATGGTCGTGTGAAATCTCAGTGAAACCTGGCTTACCTAATGGAATTAATTCCACAGAAGTTTCTAGTTCCCTTTTAGTCACACCTTTATTTTTTTTTCTTTTCACACCATTTGGTTGAAGTGCTAAGAAAGAAAGTTTATGTCCATAGTATATCTAATTTCCAACAAAAAGTAGCCCTGTGCTCATATTTTTTTTGCAATCAGAAGGGAATAATTTCCTCTCTGTCCTGAATCATTTTTTCCTCTGAACTTTCACTCTTCTTGAATATAATTTTAAATTTGTTTACAATGCGCAGGTTTACTTATTAAGCATTAAGAAATGCCTTCCTCCAGCAACTTTTACAACCACTAAACCTCACTTTCTGTTTCAATCTAAGTTTGCTGGAATGTAGCTTGTAAAATCCATTAAAACAGAATATTCCAAAGCTTTTAAATGCAGATATATAATGGTTTCTCTATAATTCTAATGACACTCACCTACCATAGCACCCAGGACATAAGCAGGTTAACACTTACCATATCCTTCCTCACAGGTCAGGAGAAAATATAGCTAAGGATATATGCACATGTGTGTATACATATGTACATGTGTGTATATGTTTGTATACACATATATGTATATGCATACAGATATATGTGTATATACATGCTTGCCTCTCTATACATATATACACATATATGTATACATACATAAAGATGCACACATACTCAAAGATATATACACATATGTATATGTAAGTATATATGTGTATATATGCTTCTCTCTACACATGCACACATATCTACATACACACATTTCTATATGTATATAAGCATATTCTTTGAGAAGATACCAAGCTAAATTCATAGAAGCTCCTAATCACAAATTGTCACCATGTGATTAAATTTTTTTAGGTATAGAAATTTATGAATTCTCCCTACCTACCAAGATATGGAAGGCTCATGATCTGCTTCCATGGAAGGACTGTTCACACTATTTAAATCCCAGGTTCTTGCTTTATGGAAGTATTAAATCCTATTTTAATTTCCACCCAACTGTGTACTCTTCCTATGACAAATCCAACTAAAAAGTGTAGTGAGTTAGTCAATGAACATTCATGAAGCAACATGAGAGGAATCTAAACTCTGGAGAAACAGAGGCAAAAACCAAACAAAATAAAGCAGCAAAAGCAACAAAATCAATGTCCCTGTACTTAAGAACATATTCTAATAGGGAAGACAATAACTATGTAAATATATAGGTACATTCAAGTCATACACAGAGTATATAAGGTGTAAGAGCATCTCAGAGGCAAGGCATTACCAGCCTGTGATGTGGGGTGGGGAGGGTAGCATAGACATTCTATAGAAGGTGGAATATAAGCTTAGTTTAGAAGAAAGTCAAGGAAAATAAATAAAAGATAGAGATGAGGGTGCAGAACATCCCAATCATTTTTCACAGCTAGTGCAAAGGAAAAGAGATCAGTGATGTAATATCCTATTTAAAGAATTGCAAAAAATAGTGCTACTCAATCATAAAGTGCATAGAAGGAATAAAATTTTCTGAAGACTAGGAGAATGAGAAGGTGCAAAGTTATTTAGCGTTTTAAATTCCAACAAAATAGAGGGGTTTTTATTTGATCCTGGGGATAATAGTGAGCCACAGAATTCACTGAGCAGAAAGATTATGTGGTCAGACCTATGTGTTATAAAAATCTCTTTGGCAGCTGAGAGGAGGAGAGATTAAAGTAGAGAGAGACTTGAGGCAAGGATTCCAGCTAGGAGCTTCTTGCAATAGTCCAGAGAAAATGTGATAGAGCTTGGACTAGGGTTGTTACTGGGTGAGAAGAGAACAGACAAATGAAAGATGTTGGAAAGGTTCCAATATATGACAATGAGTTGTATTAAGTGTACAGGATAATGCTGAGTTTATAAACTTGTTATATTGGAATGATATGGTGCCTTCAACATAAAATTGAAAAGAACATAGAGAAGTGCATAAAGACCATAATAACAAAATCTATCTTTTGGGAAGGGTTCCTTTAAGTTTAATTACCTGGTCCAATTCATTGTTACATATAATTTGTCATTTCATAATCTTAAAAAAATATTTTTCTTAGCAAGAAATTGATTATGTAATTATTGATGATCCTTAGAGGTTTTCTATTCCTTATATTTACTGTGAAGTTTTATTATGATTTTTAAAAAAAATAACTTTTTTATGTCCATTTCAAATATCTGACATTACCAGATATAATTTTGGTAAAGAATTATGTGTAATATATAGGTAATGAACTGTGTTTATGGTTCGATTCTGATAGAGTTTTGCCTATGATCATGTGATGTACTGATATCCTCCCTCTGTCAGGAGATTTCAGGAAGCAATCTAGCACCCTGGGAGGACTCAGTGTGTCACACTTTGGGGAATAAATGTCAGTCAATCAGTAGAAAGTATTTTAAGTACTTATTATGTGCAAGGAGCTGTGTGAAGTGCCAGGAATGCAAAGAAAGGCAAAAGATAGTCCCTGCTCTTAAGGAATTCACAGTCTAACTGGGAATAAAACATGCAAACAGCCAAACTGGATATAAGCAATAGAGGGAAGACATTAACATTGAGTGTGTTTGGGGAAGATTTTGTGTAGAATATGAGATTTTCCCTGGAACTATAAGAAACCCAAGGAGTCCAGTAGACTAAAATAAGAAAGGTATCCTGGTATGGGGGACAATCAGTAAAAATGTCCTGAGTTGAGAGATGATGTGTCTTGTATGATGGACAGGATGCAGAGTACCCCACTCATTTACCACTGTTAAAGGTGTCACCATCTTCCCAAAAGTCCAGGCTCAGCACCTAGGTGTCATCTTCAACTCCTCAATCTTTCTAACCCATCATATCCATTGTGTAATCAAATCCTTTCATCTCTGCCTTCAGAATATCTCTCAGATATGGCCCCCTTCTCTCTGAAGAGTCACTGCCCTAGCATAGACCTTCAAAAACTCATATCTGTACTATACTAATCCTAATACTACTGCTGCTGTTGCTGCTGCTGCTACTACTAGTATTACTATTTACATAGTGCAGACTATGTGCCAGGCACTGTTGCTATGCACTTTAAATTATTATCTAATTTGTTCTTCATAACAACCCTGGGAAGTAGGTGCTATTATGCCCATTTTACATATGAAGAAAAAAGGTAAACAAAGATCAAGTCCAATCCAATCCAATCCAATCCACATTAATTACACTTCTACTATATGCCAAGTGCTAGGCACTGGGGATACAATGAATAAAAAGATAGTCCTTGCTCTCAGTGAGTTTACAATCTAATGGAGCAAGACAATACACAAAAGGAGTTAGGAAAGCAGGGCAAGGCAGAAAGCACCAGGGATTTCCTAGCACATGGGGTATCTTGTTCTCTGGAGCTGAAAAAAAAAAGACAAGACAGCAGATACAAGATAAAGTAAGCCCAAAAGGCCCCTTTCTGCCCTGTGTAAAGAAAGTCATTGGGATGAGTTTGGTGCTCTTATGTTCTAGCCCTCCAAAAAGGGATTATTTATATGAAAGCTTCTAAATTGGTCTGAAGTTGGAATTTAGTCAATGCTTTGCTCCTAATGTCTGAGCTACATAGCTACTACTTTCGTCTGACCTTATTTACAATTAATTCACTTCCCATAGTCTTCCGCCGCTTTCTACTCAAAAATCAACCCCTGAAGAAAGGTGCCTCCTCAGTCTCTCCTGGATCTGTGAGCCAAAACTAGGTAGTAAGGGGTGGGGGGAACTGCTATTTGGCAATTGTTCCTTTTCCCACTAAGGATCTCATACAGCCCCATGTAGGGCTAGGGCCTAGTCTGTAGACTCTCTCTGTACTCCTTTGTGTTCTCCATGCTATGCTCCTGGCCAGAGCCCTTCCAAATTTTCCTGTTTCCCTGTGCTAACTTGGGCTGGAAAAATAAGTGATTGTGACTTTTTCATGGATTTCCCAAACATAATTCAATATAGTTCATTTTCTAAAGAGGTTTGGCAGCTATTTGGGGGAGGAAGCTCACTGTATTGCTACCAGTTACTCAACTCTCTTGGCTCTGCCTCTTCTAGTCATCCCAATTCTTAGTATGTCCCTATGACCCTACTCCATATTAACACTGCGTATATCTTGTTTTTACATAAAAATTGCATTTTGTCTCCCCCATAAAGTGTGGGCTATTGGAGAAAAGGGACTATTTTGTTTTCCCTTTTTTTGTATACCTTATGCTTAGCACAGAGTTTAATAAATAGCAGTTGTTCTCAAAAGGTAAAAGGCAACTGGGTTATTAAGAACTTTGCCAAACAGAGGATATTATATTTATTAAATATTTCAACCTGGATGTGATGGGGAACCACTATACTTTATTCAATAGAGTGATAATGGCAGATTTCTGTTTTATGAAGCTCAGATTGACATTGGGGTGGAGGAAAGATTTGAGTGACTTGAGAAACCTGAGGCAGGGGGACAAACCAAGGGGATATTTCAGTAGTCTGAGTGTAAAACTTTGAAGACCTTCCCCAGGTCAGCATAATAGGAGAGAAGGGAGGGAACATTGGAAATATATTATGAAAGAAGAGAGAACAGGACATGACTGCTGATTCAATATGAGGAGTGAGAGGAAGTAAGAAGTTGAGTACTAATATACTTAAGAATGATAGAATTGATATGCATGAATGGTATGAAATATACATCATTGAGGGGATTACTCTTATTGATGAGATTATGGAATTGCTAATGTATTACACTTTATGATAAACTATTTTTAACAATCTTTAGAATAATGGTTATTTCTTGATATAATATATAATCAATCAGTTATATTATAGTTTCCTTTGTTCTGAAGGCACACACACACATGGGGAGGAGAGAGGGAGGGAGTAAGGGAGAGACAGAAACAGAGACAGAGACAGAGAGACAGAAAGATAGAATGAGAGAGTCAGAGAGATTGAGACATAGAGACAGAGGGCGAATCTCATATACCAAAAGCAAATTCCCTTTATTACCAAATCCTTAGTGAAATTAGTGATTTTTTTTTCTTGTATGAGGATATAGATCTCCATTTATTGATGCCATACATTACCTGATAAAATAACATGATTTATTCTATAATGTCGCTGAAATTGCCCAAAAAATCCATATTTTTTTAACATTAACTGTTAACCTTGAATATGCTGTGACCTTGTAAAAATGCTACCTAGGTTAATTCGGTCAAATGAAGCAGCATAAAAGAAAAGGAGTTTGCATAAACCTCTTCTATACTTCCTTCATTTCTCTGACAGTTTGTTAATAATTACATAAAGAAGTAGTGAATGAACTGAGAAATCCTAACCTGATATTAGTAACTAATCTCTGTCCTCCTCACTAGTCTTGAGAGCAAACCATGGTCCCTGAAAGGTCTATATTTGAAGAGATCTGAAACAACATTTTATTGAATTCAGATTTTTGTTTAAGACATGAAATGTTCCTCAGTAATATGTTCTCACCTAACGGGTTGTGGCAATTAATAATCCTGTGTGGGAGCATAAGCTTTGAGAAACTTGCAAAAATGTTATTACCTTATAATCTAGCTATATTAAAAATCAGTGTTGCTCATAGAGAGCTGATTTTAGTATTTCTTTCTGGCTCTTAAAATAGGACCCCTGGCAAGGAATTAAATTAAAATAAGTCTTCTTTATATCGCTCCCACTGGAAGGTAAATTACAATACAAAAATTGCTGGTTCTCATAGCTTGTCTTTGCTATTTTTCCATTAATGCTTCTAATTTTAGTATATTCTATTAGTGTTTATTGGATCTAATGAAGAAAAGAAAGTGGACAGAGATTAAAAGGTAAATCTTGGGAGGCTGATCTGCTTCCTTTCTCTGGGTTGATTGACCCTATTTTTCACTGAGGACATTTATCATGGAATTTCATTCTCTTGCCTTCACAATCCCTAGTTCTCTGCCAAAATGATATTTTCCAGTATTATGTTTTGCTTTTGCTCTCAAGAGAGACATTTATTTCTCTATTGATTCATTCATTTATGTATTTATTTATTATTTTAATTTAGATAAAGTGGTGAAGAGAATGTAAGAAGATCTTGCTGGATTTAGGTACAGTTATTTTTCTTTTTCTGGTCACAATCCTGTGATGTTAAAATTGAACTGGGGCTTCTGAGTTAAAATTTTTAAAGCAATCTCTGATAACTTTGGTCACTTAGGCCATTCAGAAATCAACAGTTATGATATTTGAAGATTTCAACTATCAACCTCAGAATGGATACATGACAACAGTTTGTTACTGTTATTTTAAAGTTATGATGATTAATATTCACTTAAAAACTGTTTTTGAGTGAGTGGTAGCTAGATGCTAGATAAATTGCATCAAAAATACCTGTTCTCTGGCAATGCACCAGTGTACAAGCTTGATTTTTTTTTTTCGTAAAAAGCAATCCTCTGAAATGAATGCTTTCAGGTAGTTATTCTTCAAAATGTTCTAATCATTTTGATCTACGGCTATCATAAATCAAACATTTTACCTGGGGCACATTCCAGCAGGAGCTAGCCGCTTCTAATAACCATGTTTTATCTCTGTGTAAAATATCAAGTCAAATAGAATGTCTGCATAAGGAAACAGGAAAATCAGCTGTTGATAATAATCAATAAAAATGCCGTAAAGGTGAAAGGTAACAAAAATCCTGAATTATCTAACTTGTTAAGAAGAAAACCAAAAAATAAATTACACAAATATCACATTAAAATGAAACATTGCAGTGATGGCACAGAGACCAAGAATCACCAAAAAAGAAAGATTCCTTTCACATTAGAATTCATGTCCCATAAATGTTAGGTAGCAAACGACACATACAAATCATTGTTTCCGTTCTCCTATTTCTATAGACCCATGACTATGTTTATTTTCCATACCATTCATTTCTTTTTGTTTTAATTCAATCCAGTAATTATTTTTAAATATCTACCAAGTGTGAAAACCTGGGCTAGGCAATGGAGAAACAAAAACAGAAAACAATTTTTTTTTTCACCAAAAGAGCTAATTGCCTATTGGGAAGAAATAATATGCACACAGAACATGGCATTTTAAAATATCCGAAGTAATATCCTTGGGAGGTCACTAGCAATTGGGTGACTTTCCTATAGATAGGAAGGGGGATACTTGAGTAAGCTTTGAATGATGTTCCAGAAGGCATGAGGTGGTAATAAGAAGATAACATATGTCAAGCATGAGGATCAGCTTTTTCAAAGGCTCAGAAATAAGAGAAGTAAAGTCTCATACAGGTAATAGCTGGTAGGACTCTTTGTAGCACAGAGAGCATGAAGAAACATTAAGGTATAATAAAGAAAGGCTGAACCTAAGTGATAAAGGGATTTAATAGTCAAGGGTGGGATTGGTATTTTACCTGAGAAGCAAGAGGGAACTACTGAAGGTTCTATAGTAAAAGAACAACATGGTCAGGGAGGCAGCGCCAAGATGACAGTGTTAAAACAGACACTTGGCAGATCTCCTGTTCTAACAACCTCTAATATCTGTAAAATATTACTCTAAATAAATTTGAGAGCTTCAGAACCCACAGAGAGACAGAGAGAATCTCCTGCTGAAGGCAGCCTGGCAGGCCAGCAAGAAGGGTCTATCGCACCAGACTGTGAGCCCAGCACAGTCCCCTGTGAGCTGTGCAGGTCCAAACCCATGCTGGCCCAGACCAGAGGCTCAGACAGGTCAGAGCAGACTTCATAAGAGTGAATCACCAACATCTGAGGTGGTTTCCAGACTTCTCAACCTATAAACACAAAAGAAAAAGTAAAAGGTCAGGGAGGAAATCTGTTGTGGAACTGGGTGACAGAAAAGCACTCTCTGGACCCTGCCTCTGGGGAAAGAAGTGGTAGAGGAGCAATGGACCCGTGGCTGCCTACCTAGTTCCTGGCCTGAAGATCATAAGGGGATGAAGCTACCATTCAAAGGGTAATTGCTCTTGCTTTGACCTGCTTGGATCTGAGCCACAGTCTTGGGTGGTAGTCCTGAGGTGTGTGGCCATTATGACAGAGCTTGTGGTATCTGTAGCGAAGGCACCCTCCTCATAGCTCTGGCAGTTGCAAAAACCCCAGAGTTTTGGGACAAAGATCTCTCCACTCTGGAAGCAGAGTTCTACCACTGCAAAGAGCTCAAAAGTCAAGTAATTGAATGATAAGATGAGCAAGCAGAGGAAGCACAAAGAGACCATGGAATCCTTTTTGGGGGGACAAAAAGGATCAAAACATGGAACCATAAGAAGACAACAAAGTCAAAAATTCCTGCATCAAAAGCTTCCAAGAAAAATATGAATTGGTTACAGGCCATGGAGGAGCTCAAGAAGGATTTTGAAAATCAAGTAACAGAAGTGGAGGAAAAATTAGGGAAGAGAAGTGAGAATGATGCAAGAAAATCATGAAAAGTGAGTCAATAGCCTGCTAAAGGAGACCGCAAAAATACTGAAGAAAGCACCTTAGGGCCAGCTAGGTGGTACAGTGAACAGAGTACCAGCCCAGTACTACCAGGATCTGAGTTTAAATCTAGCTTCGGATACTTCACACACACACACACACACACACACACACACACACACACACATACATTAGCCATCTGACCTTGGGCAAGTCACTTAACCCCAATTGCCCTACCTTCCCCTCTCCAAAAAGCAAAACAAAACAAAACCTTAGAAAATAGGCTAACTCAAATGGCAAAAGAGGCCCAAAAACCAATGAGAAAAAGAATACCTTAAAAAAGTGGCCACATGGAAAAGGAATTTCAAAAGCTCACTGAAGAGAATAATTCCTTCAAAATTAGACTGGAGCAAATGGAAGCTAATGACATTATGAGAAATGAAGACACTAAAAAACATATCAAAATAAGTGAAAAAAATTAAGGCAATGTGAAATATTTCATTGGAAAAACCATTGACCTGGAAAATAGATCCAGGAGATATAATTTAAAAAATATTGGACTACCTGAAAGCCAAGAAAAAAAAAGAGGCTAGAAATCACCCTTAAAGAAATTCTTAAGGAATATTGCCCTGATATTCTGGAACCAGAGGGCAAAATAGAAATTGAAAGAATTCACCAATCTCCTCTTGAAAAATATCCCAAAAGGAAAACTCCTAGGAATATCATAGCCAGATTTAAGAGCTCTCAGGTCAAGGAGAAAATATTACAAGCTGTCAAGAAGAAACAATTTGAGTATTGTGGTACACAATCAGAGTAACACAAGATCTAGCAATTTCTACATTAAGGTATCAAAGGGCTTGGAATATGATATTCCAGAGGTCAAAGGAGCTAGGATTAAAACCAAAGATCACGTAACCAGCAAAACTGAGTATAATGCTTCAGCAAAAAATATGGTCATTCAATGAAATAGAGGACTTTCAAGCATTCTTGATGAAAAAACCAGAGCTGAACAGAAAATATGATTTTCAAATACAAGAAGCAAGAGAAGCATGAGAAGATAAATGGGAAAAATAAATCATAAGGAACTTATTAAAGTTGAACTATTTACATTCCTACATGGAAAACTGATAATTGTAACTCATGAGTCTTTTCTTAGTATGAGGATAGTTGAAGAGAATATGTGTGTATATGTATGCATACATATATATGTATGTATAGGAGGGTGTATGTGTATACAAATTCATGTGTGAGTGTGTATACATATGTGTCCTTGCATACATAGAGGGTGCAGGATCAGTTGAATAGGAAGGGATTATATCTAAAAAATATTAAGAGGTGAGAGAGGAATATAATGGGAGAAGGAAAAAGGGAAATATAGAACAAGGCAAATTATTTCATATAAAAGAGGCAAGAGAAAACTGTTACAATGGAGGGGAAGAGCAAGAAGGTGAAAGGGAATGGGTCAACCTTACTCTTGCTGAATTTGGCTTAAGGAGGGAATAACACACTCACTCAGTTGGGTATCTTACCCTACAGGAAAGCAGGAGGTAAGGGGATATGAGGGGGGATGATAGAAGGGAAGGCAGATTGGGGAAGAGGTTCATTAGAAGCAAACATTTTTGAAAAGGGACAGGGTCAAAGTAGAAAACAGAATCAATGGTCAAATCAGGATAAGATGGAGGGAATTAAAATGAGCCTTTCACAATATAGCAACTATGGAAACATTTTGCGTAACTATACATGTACAACCTGTATTGAATTGCTTGTCTTCCCAGTGGGGGTGGGTGAGGAGGGAAGAAGGGAAAGAATCTGGAAATCAAAGTTTTAAAAACAAATGTTAAAAAAATGTTTTTTTACATGCAACTGGGAAATAAGATATACAGGCACTGGGGTATAAAAATCCATCTTACCCTACTACAAAGTTTGGGGACATGCGGGAGGATATAAGAGAGAGTAGATTGGGGAAGGGGTATTGATTAGGCTTGCTATCTTAGGGTGGGGGTAGGGGAAAGATGAGGAGAAAATTTGTAACTCAAAATCTTGTAGAAATGAATGTTGAAAACCAAAAAAAAATAAATAAATATTTTTTTTTAAATGAATGACATGGTCAACCTTATGCTTCAGGAATTTGTTAGCTTGGCAATTTTGTGTACAATGGACTGGAGCAGAAAGGCAGTAGAAATACAAAGTTACATTAGCAGACAATTTAATTAGTTTAAAAGAGGTGGTGATGGCCTCTACTAGAGTGGCTGTGGCATGAGTGGAGAGAAGGGGACAAACTATACAATACAGAGGTAGAAAAATAATATCATCATCAACATCATATAGTTAAGGCTTGTAAAGTGCCTTACATATGCTATTATTTTGGTCTATATAACATTACAAGTTAAGTATAATCATTACCTCCATTTTAAATATGTCAGTTATATTGAGTCCAAGAGTGATTAAGTGACTTGCCCAGGATCACACAACTACCAAGTCTCTGAGAAATAATTCAAACTAACATCTTCCTGACCACATGTCCAGGGCTCTTTCTAAGAGAACTCAAGCTGCCATGTAACAATAAACCTCAGCAACTGATTGGATGTGAGTGGAGGATGATTCCAAATTTGGTACCTTGAGAAGTAGGATAATAGTATTCTCAAAGGCCATAGGATAGTTAAGAGGGGAGAATTTTTTTTTAATTGAAAGACAGTTCTGTTTTAGACTTATTGAGTTAACATGACAGTGATATCAACTAAACATGCCCAATAGTTAATTGCTGATGTGGGACAAGAGATCAGATGAAATACTGCTGCGCACAATACTGATCTATGGATCATCTACATAGAGGTATTAGGGGTGTGCCCTCACATAAGTGCTGGGCAAGGATGATGATTTACAAAGGAGACTGAAAAGGAAAAACCAGACAGGCAAACAAAGAATCAGGAGAGAATAGGGTTAGGAAAGACCAGGGAGGAGAGTCTATATACAAAGAAGGTGTGATCAATAGTGTCTAATATTCTAGAAGAGTCAAGAAATATAAAAATTAGAGTAAGTCATTGGATTTTAAAAATTAGAGAGAAAAATTCAAATAGTAGTAAAATTGGAAGACAAATGACAAAGGGTTTAGAGTATAGTGCATGAATGGAAAATTGAAGCAATGAATGTAGACGGATTTTTTTTTTCAGAACTTTAGCAGCAGAGTCAAGTAAAAGTGATTTTTTATTTTTGTTTCATTTTTGTTTTTAAATGAGAGATATAGATATTTTTGTTAGCTTCTGCTCAAAGGAAAGATACATATAAAACAGATTAAGAAGAGAAATTTTGGAATAGACACTGAGGGCCCTCAATTTGGGAAGAGTAAATTAATTGGCACATATTTGCATGTCCTAATTGAAAAAAATATATCATAAATGTGTAGTTTACCCAGTCAGCATAGCTACACAACGTCCTCATCTGCCTCTACCAGGATGTGAGTTGGAAAGATGTAGCTAAATAGTCTCTGCAGTACTGAAAGTTGGAAAATGATGAGTGACTATAGAACAAAAAGAGACAAGAGAATCAAGGCTAGAGGACATTGTAAATTTGAATGAGCAAGCTATCAGCACAAGATTTTGAAGGCAGAAGTGAGGCTAGTGGTACTGATTTGGGAAAGCTGGGAGAGGTAAGGTGATTGGAGATTGAATCAAGGGTTGATGACCAGGTTTAAGCAAGATAAATACAAAGAGAGATTGAAGGAAATATGTTTTCAACTGGTAGAGAATTAAGGGCATTTAAGATAATAGAAGTAGAACATTTTATGGTAACAATCAAATTAAGATTTCAACCATCTCTGTAAGTGGGTGAAGTTGAGTGATGGGTAAATAAAGATCAATTCAGTTGAGGAAATTAATATTCTTTGAAGCAAGGGTATTTGGAACTAACTCAACTTATAAATTTAAGTCCATAAGTAAAATGATAGACTATGACCCAGAGATTCTACTTCCAGTTATGCACCTCAAGAAAGGCACTGATGAAAAGAAAGGCTCCCTATACATCACAGTATTTATAGTGGCACTTTTCCTTTTAGCAATGGCCTGCTAAAGTATGTACCCATCTATTGAGGGTACCTACAAATTATAGTATATGAATGTAATGGGGCAGGGAGTGATATAAGGAAATATCTAGGCAATGTGACAATAATACAGATAAGTAAAAACCATTGTAAAAGTATGAATTGAACCTTAGAGAAGAGATTGCTGAGTTATCGTAGTGAAAGGAGAGTCTGAAAGTGGCGTTAGAATCCAAGAAGATTGCTTGATCCTTCTTCTGCATCAGTGGCATAAGTGATGATACACCATGTCATGGAAAAGGTGAGCTGGTATTTATGCATATATAGGAAACCTCATCTATAAGAACTTTGTAGCAAATTTTAGAAAATCAAGGCATCTGTGCTTCTAGTCTTCCATTTTTAATTCATTCATTCCATCAATAAGCAATTAAAGAATATTTACTATTTGCCCAGAACTAGATCACCTGTATCCCAAATACTGTCATAAACATCTAAATAGGAATAATAAATCTCCATCTGTGACCTGACAAAGCCTATACTAACTGTTTCTCTAGTGTTGATGAAGAAATATACTATTTAATAAAAAAATTCACAAGTCCCTGTCCCTTAGGCAGTCAATCTGTCTCTCTCTATGGTGTTTTGAATGCTACTCTAGAAATAAGTATACTTAATAAATATTACATTGTTTATTATGTGTAATAAAGAAGAAATAGAAGAAAGGTTCCCTATTCTTAATGAGCTTACAATATATTTTAGTGTATTCAGACTTATAGTGATATTTGACAATTACCCACTGCTCCATCTCATAGATGCAAGATATAAAAACACATGAGAAACTATATATATATATATATATATATATATATATATATATATATATATATTATAACATATTTCCGATTCTGGGACAGGCTTAGGGAAGTTGAAAGTTAAGTATTCATACTTAGAAGAAACGTTGTCATTTTTTGTTTATGAGTTCACGACCACAACTTGGGTAGAACATCTCAGAGTCAATGAAGTATGTGAGAGCCAAAACTCTGATATCAATGATGTCAGGCATAAAATCAGCCATAGTGTGTCAGATTTTTTTCCTTTCTCTTATCCATCTTGAACTCTATGATGTACTATAACTCTGCTATTCTAGACCAAGCCCAGCTCAGTCCATAAAGACTCACCACCATGTTGGCTTTAGAATGATGTATTTAAAACATACATTATTCTTTTGGGGGAGATTCTTTTTCCCCCAAGAATATATTTATTCATTTTTAGTTTTCAACATTCATTTCCACAAGATTTTGGGTTCCAAATTTTCTTTTCATGTCTCCCCTACCCCCAAAAAACATAATTAATGTCTATCCCACTGTTATAGAGGGGGTGTGGTTTTCATTGGTGAATGCACTGACAGGAAAACACGAGAAAACTGAAAACAGAGATTCCCAATGTACTGTATGGAAGTTCAAAATAACAAAGGTACTTTCTTAATCATGGTTCATTTGGAGTATTTTAAGATTTCAGACATTCTACTTTGTAGGAAATACATGCTTGTGTGTGTGTGTGTGTGTGTGATCTAGTTTTTTAAAAAATGAAGGCACAGCAAAGAGACTCACAAGTAACGGGGGGAAAGGGGCAGAGGTAGGACGGGAGGGACAGAGACAGTCAGAAAAACATAGACAGGAAGAAACAGAGAGGAACATAACAGAGTGGAAATGGGATATTTTTAGAAGACCTCATGTACAACAGTATAATACAGCTGCAATTTGCATTAAGATGCCAACAATAATATGCTAATTGTGTCTCAAATATATCTGGGCAAGTAACTCCAGACAACACATAAAAGATGCAGGAAAACTACAGAACACATGTTAAAAGTCTGCTTTGAAAAGTCTCATTTAGTAACTCAGTGGCAGAAAAAAGTGGAAGGACAAAATGGTGTTGAGAGGAGAAAAGAGGGGAAAAATAGGTAGAAGGACCTGGGGTTTGAATTTCTTCAGAAGATTTCCTAAGAAATAGCAAGGGAATAGACCTAATGTTTGTATTAAGGTGAAAGCAACAATCTACTAATTACATATCACATGCATGTGGTCAAGTTATAGTTTTGGAAAAGGAAAAATAAAGTTAATGTGCGTTATTGTGATGAAGTCTTTAAAAAAAACTCTGGAAATGTCTTTTTTTTCTTAATCAGTCGTTAGAAGCCTTCAATGTTAAATTACTCTAGAGTCCTCCTTCTGCTAGAGATTTCATTATTGGATATATAATGATTAATTTGCATTGAATGATGCCTTAGCAATTGTCTTATTCACCAGATTGAACAGATCTCTCTGATGCAGACTGCTTCTGATTTATCTGCTTCTTTGTAATAGTAATTTGGAATTACACAAACATGCTATAATATACCAGAATATATTTTAAAGTACATTCAAACAAGATATAAGATTTTAAAATATATACACATTTTCTCATCCATAAAATTAACTTTAAATTTGAAACGTGTATGTTCTGGGTTGTATTAACCTATATTAATCAAGGGGAAAAGAGAAGCGATTTTAAATATACTGATTCTCCCTTTCCCCTATGCACTTTATATTAACATGATATAGATACTGTTTTAGTAAAATTAATCTTCCTAAGATAGTTGTTATTGAAAAATTGATGATGGAGTATTTGAGGTATTTTGTGATTATCTGGCTTTCTGGTTAGCAGGAGCTGTAGTGAGTAACTTCTCATTCTAAATAGAGAATTCCTAATCTAGGAGCTAATTTCAGTGATAAACTTGACCTCCTCAGAAAGCAGCATCTCTATTCTGTTACAGAATGCATTAAGTCAATGGTCTACTAATTTGTTGTTGTTTTAGAAAATACCGTACTCACAAGTTTTAATTTCCTTTTAAGTTCATTGATTCCATTTCTGGGAGAATATACTGTATTATGATTGGGGAATTTTTTTACCATATATGTTCATGTTTATGTCATATAAACATATGTCAATATGTGTATATGTGTCTATATGTCAAAATATATGGTCTTCAAATTTTCATGAATATCAAAAGTGAGTGCAAAGCAGAACCTCCACTGAGGTACAGTGTGACTGATGTGCAAACTTCTAAGAATACCCTATATAAAAGCTATGATTTATGATGCCAAGCTGCTACAATTATGCCCCTATTCGCAGGAGTCTTGGCTACAAATATAGGTTATTTTTATTTATGTTGAAACTGAGTGTAGTCCACGAGTGTTTGTGTTTGTGTGTGTATGTGAAAGGTAGAAAAAATTATCCATTATCACCAAAACTTCCAGTTAGACTGATATTTTTTTCTTTTTGTTATCTTTGTGTGTATTGAATATTTACACTTTCCCTGAAAGCAATAGAAAAAAGTGGTAAAATGGCTATGATCATAATTTCATTTCTTTTTGCTGAGTATAAAATTATTTCATCTGGATTTACATGACCTTATTTTGTAGAAAACAAATAGCTTGCATATTTTAAGGATTTTACTAGTAAGATCAAATATGATTATTAAATTTATTTTTGGTAGGCCTTAACTATTAAAAATGTGACAATAGAGAAAAATAATGAAATGATGTTAGAATTAGAGAATTGGATTTCAAGACAGAATACCTAACTGCAAATATTAACTCTTCTATTAGCTATCTGATCTTAAACAAGTCACTTATTACCTGTGTGCCTCAATTTCCTCATCTGATTTTGATTAATTACATTTTTTTTTCAGAAGGCACAGGAGCCAGTGACAGGGATCGGTGCTCTAGATATGACTGACCAACAAGGATGAACTGTTGGTAAAGCAAAAGTTTTGCAACCTTCCAAGAAAACAGACATGGCAGTTTGTGATAGCTGAGAGGGAAGGGTGGTACACTATATTGTCTATGTTCTTCATAAACTAGAGAACTACGAGGGGTCTCAGAACCCATATAGTCCAACCCAATGAAGAAACTGAGGCTGATAGAGATTAAATTATTTTCCCTAAGGTCACACGGGTAGTAGGTATCAGTAGTGGGATTTAAACCTAGATGCTTTAATTCCAGAGGCAGTACAAGATTCAAAACTATATTCAGAGGTAAAAGGTAACCAAGATCATAGGAAAGCATAGAATGAATCTGTAAGAGCAGAATTGTGAAAGTTTCAAAGAGAGGAACAGTTGGATACTGGGGCCTGAAATTATACTGAGGAACCTAATTTAAGAGGTAAATATTAGTACATGAAAAGACAAACACAAATAATTATGAAGAGGAATAAAATAGTAGATGTTTAGAATATGATTTCAAATATGACCACAAAAAGGTTGACCAATTAAGAATTTTAAGACTTATGAGAAAGATGGTAGGAAAGGGGACAACTGAGAAAGGGTGAAAAAAAATTAAGAGTTGGCTTAGTCCTAGAATGTAGTAAATCTTGTGTTCAAGGTAGAGATAACACAAAGAACATTAAGCTATCTTTGAGGGCAAAGTGATAGATCTGCTAACTGGGGTGCATACAAAAGCAAAACTATATGGCAGACTGAAGGACAAATAACTTAGCTCTTATTTTGCCCTTGTTTTCCTCTATGAAGAATTTGTGACCTCTTGAAAATAAAATTGATTTTATAGTAATTGGAATAAAGTTTTGCTTCTTGTACTGCCTCCAGAGTCAAACAATCTAGATTTCAATACTACTACTGACACTATCTGTGTGACCTTAGGCAAAATCATTTAATGTCTCTCAGTCTCAGTTTATTCACTGGGTTGGCCTATATGGGTTCTGAGGTCCCTCATAGTTCTATAGTTTATGAAGAACATAGACAGTATAGTGTAGAAGAAAGAACACAAGAGTAGAAAGTCAGAGAATCTGTGTTCAAATCTCTCTTCTACCATTTACTCACCTTTAAGAGCTTGAGCAATTCATTTAATAGTTTTGGTTCTCAGTTTCCTAATGTAGTGACTTTGAAAGTTTCATTTAGCTCAGAAACTATGATCCTATTTCCTTGTGATCCAACAAAATATTTTAGAAATCATCTGTTTAATCCATGAAGGTATTCCTTTTCCCTTTGCAGATTAAATCCCCCCATTGTTTAGTACATGTTATTCTGGAATTACAAGCATCAAAATAACAACAAAAACAATAAGCCTGAAACTAAGCAGATAAAGCTAAACTGGTTCTTAGATAATAAATAAATTCTTTACGTTCATTAAAGGCTTCCTGGCTTAGTTGAGTAGTCATGTAAAATTATATATAAGGAGCAGAGAAACATAGTCATTTGTTTGAAGTAGGCTATATAGCAAGAGATCTCTCTAGAATCTACACATATAAAATATAGCATAGTCATTTCGTTAAAGTAAAATATGGCGATAGAATTCTCTAGAATGTATGAGATATCATGGCTAAGAGAGGTCCTTTAAATCAACTCAAACTACTGGATGGCTTTTGATACCTTTTGTTTTAAATCATTCATTCATTTTTAACATTCTTTTTTTTAATTGAGTTCTGAATTTTCTCAAATTAAAATTCTCAAACCTTCCCAAACCATTAAAAACACAAGAAATGTGATAGGACTATATTTAAAATCATGCAAAGCATATTTACATATTAGTCATGTAGCAAAAATGCAAAAAAAAAGATGAACAGAATAAAACAGAAATGCTTCAATCTGAACTCAAATCCTATCAGTTCTCTCTCTGAAAGTGGAACCATTTTTCACCATGAGTGTTTTGGAATTGTCTTAGATCACAGTTCGATAAAAAACAAACAAACAAAAAAAAAAACACAGGTAAGTGATTTACAGATGATCATAGTATAACATTGCTTTCACTTGTGTACAATGGTACTCTGGCTCTGCTCATTTGATTTTGCTGTAGTTCTAGTAAGTCTTTGCAGATTTTGTTTGTTGTTGTTGTTTTTGGTTCTTTAGTTTTTGTTTTTTTTCCCCAGAAGGCTTGGTTCACTTCACATCTATACCAACAGAACAATAGTATCCCGATATTTCCACATTCTTTCCAACATTTTTCATTTTTCTTTTCTATCATTTTAGCCAATTCCATAAAGATGAGGTAATACCATAGAATTGTTATATTTGAGAAATGAGGGCTTTATTGGAATAAATTGTAAGCCCTCCCTCCCCCAGTTTTCTGCTTTCCTTTCAATCTTGCCTGCATTGCTTTTGTTTGTGCAAAAATGTTTTTATTTAATATAATAAAAATATTTACTTTACTTTCTAATATCCTCTATAGCTCTCATTTTTTCATAAATTCCTTCCTTATCCCTACATCTGACAGGTAAAATTTTCCATACTACCATAATTTTCTTAGGATACAATTATTTATGTCTAAATCATGTACCTATTTTGACCTTATATTGGTATACAATGTGAGATGTTAGTTTATACCTATTTTCTGCCAAATTGTTTTTTTTTTTGGTTTTCCCAGCAGTTTTTGTCAAGTAGTGATTTTTTTTGGTCCCCAAAATCTGAATCTTTGTTTTCATCAAATTCTAGGTTCCTATGGTCATTTATTACTATATATTGTATACCTCATTTATTTCACTGATCCACCACTTTATTTCTTAGACAGTATGAGACTGTTTTCCTTATTACCTTTTGCCAATACACTTTGAAATCTGGTAAAACTAAGACACATTCCATTGTATTTTTTTCCCTTGATTCCTATGATATTTTTTCATGGTCATAAGTCAGCACTTATTATTCAAGTTCAAGAATAGCTGATGAAGGGGGATTTAAAATAGAGAGTCAAAACTGAAACCCTGGAGGGGAAGGTGGAAGGACACAGGTTGATGTGAGCCTTTCATATGTGTCCGCTCTAGACAGGGATGATCCTGATTTCTGAATCTTGGCCCAGGACACACAAAGAAACACACAAAAAGATGAAGTTCCAGGGGGTACAGATTTAGGAAAATATCAAGGAAATACTGGAAAGCCAAGCATGAGCAGCTTTCCAGAGGACTGCTGCTATGAATAGCTTTAAGGTTCTGATTACACAGTATAGTGAATTCTCTATTTATTCAGTAACAAAGACAAAACATTCACAAAAATCAAAGTACAGCATAACAACTTATCACTAAAATGGCCACATAGTTTTCACCAAAGTGGTTGCATAGTTTTAAACAAAGTACTTTCATGTAGTAACTCAATCATTTAATAAGTCCTCAATTCAATCACAAAGTACAAAAGTCAAAGTTTTCCACCCCCTAGGTCACAGTAAATCATAATCTTCTCAATCTGCATCAGGTACCCAAGAAGAGATCTTTTCATCTTGACTTGAGGCTGGCTCTCAGCTTTCATGGTTCCTCTTCCATGGTCCCAGCTCCTGCCTGAATCTACACAGCTATCACCTGGGTTCAAAGGCAGGCAGCTACCAGTTCCTTGTCCAGCTCCTTGTCCAGTTCTTCATCCAGTTCCTAGTCCAGTTGCTATTCCATATTGAAGCTCACAGTGTCCAGTCCACCTCAAGTCCTTCACAGTTCCTGTTTCTGGGGAAAAAAAGCTTAACAGAGCCACAATAATATTCATAAGTATTGCCAGCACCATCATCAATTCATTATCTGCCTGTGATATCAACAGAGACCCACAAACAAGGTCTGAGAACTCAACACAAATCATCAGTACAATCATGGGACCTCTGAATACCTCCTCCAGGACTTCTGTGAACAGACAACCAGAAAATCCTCTTTCAGGGCTTACAGTAAGGTCCCAGGGCTTCTCTACAAAGTATCACAAACAAACATCAACACAGACAGAAGAGACAAACAGAGTGCCAGGATACCACAAGTTTTCTCCTTTTCTACTACAAGAGCTCCCTTCTCAATTCTGCTCTCTCCAGCCTGAGTCTCTCCTTATATACATTCATTAGCTCCTCCTCTTCCTGTTGCTGATGCAACAGGAGTTCACAGATTCTAGGGTTCACAACTTGCGATGTTCACAAGTTCTGCTTCTCAACCATGGACAAGGCTCAGAAGAAACTTGAACTGAAACAGGGTGTTAATTCAATAGCTGAAACAAGGTGTTAACTACTTCTTTATCCATTACAATGCCATGACAATGTATCAAAAGCTTGAAGACAGTTATCAGGTTCTATCTAATTTTCTCCTTTTTTAGCCTAAAAATTTCCAGTTCTTTCAACTTTGTTCTGACATGTCATAATAATACTAATAACAGTGATGATGATAACATGCTTATAGTACTTTAATATTTTCAA
This sequence comes from Petaurus breviceps papuanus, assembly GCF_028583685.1. Classification (NCBI taxonomy): domain Eukaryota; kingdom Metazoa; phylum Chordata; class Mammalia; order Diprotodontia; family Petauridae; genus Petaurus; species Petaurus breviceps. Next base: position 62,685,135 of record NW_027187391.1, read on the forward strand.
AGTTCTTTATGCACTATTTCATTTGAGTCTCACAACAAATTCTCCCATTGATAAGGCAAATATTATGGGTATTATTATTATTCTCACTTTGCTGTGACTTAGAGGAGTTAAGCAATTTACTATGTTCCTATAACTAATAAGATTAAGATCTGAACCCAGGTATTATTGACTCCAGGTCCAGGGCTCTATTCATTATACCAGAATTACCTTGATTCTTTTTCCTATCCTATTAGCCTTCATTTGTACATTTCACATCATCAGTTATATTCCTAAATTATGTGCCCTACAATAGAACAAAACATTCCTGATGTGATATGACCAGAGCAGAATATGGCAGGATTTTCATCTGCCTATTGTGATGTATGAGACTTCTGATCATTAAACCTAAGAAAGCATTGGCTTTTTGGCTTATATTTCACACTAAAAGGGAAAAAATTTCAAATAATTTGCTGAAATTTAAGCAAAGTATAATGACACTATTTCTCTAGCAATTTCATCAAAAAGGAAATTAGTCTATAATAATTTACTTTTTATCAAGTCATGCAACCAATTTCCCCTATTTTTCCTTTGATTATACTTTCAGAATTTCATTTCTTAAAGATGACCATGCCTCCTAGGATGATTTTTCTTGAAAAAAAATATTAGGTCTATGATCCTATCCTCAGAAGCCTTTGAAATCTTCTCTCCACATATCCAGAGTGCATGATAAACTTAACTTTTTTCTCTTCCATGAACTTTTGAAAGATGAAATTATCATTTCAACAAGTCACGCCTTTCTCAGAACCTCTGGGAAACGTTGGAATCCTTCAAAAGAGAAAGAACTCCAGTAGATATTAGGAAATTTGAAGTCATCCCAATGTCAGGCCTCTTCTTAATATTTGTGATCTGTTTCCCAATATCCTCATAAATTCTTTTTATTCAGGTAGTATGTATGCTATACACTTTGACAATAATATGGCTTTTGTTTCTTCCTTTTTTTCCATTCCTACCAAAATAAAATATTTTCACCTCTCCTTCCTGGACATCCTCTGATACCTTCTTAATAGAAAATTCTATTCCAGTATTCCATTTGGCTATTCTAGCCTTTCAGGATGTTATAGCTTTTTAGAACCATGTTTCATCTGTGAGTCAGACCCTGAACATCATGATATTCAAATAGTATATTGTATATAAAGTACTTGGCAAATTTTAAAGCACTGTACAAATTTCAGATTATTTATTATTGTTATTTTTTGCTATTTTTATTTTTTTAGCTAAAAGTCACTAGCCTTCCATTCTGGTGATCAGTGCATTCCTTGAGCATTCTACTGTACTACTGCTGAACTCAAGCAATGTTTATACTGTAATTCAGGGGTACATTGATAACTGTTTAACAACTGGGGTCTCTTGGGTGGAAAAATTATGCATACACCCTTTAAAATTTAATGTGAATTATTAACACTTTTGTAAGTCTAAATAATCAACAAAACAATAACATAACAAAATAAACAATGCCCTGATTTTTATTGATTGCTGATTTCTGAGATATAAATCCTCATACTCAAAATTAAGCAAATAGATTCTTTCAAGTTAGTTAGAGTAGGCTATAGCACACACCTGCTTTACTGCCCCCAAAATGATACCTATTTGGCCAATTAGATTCCAGTCATTTGAATCAATAGCTCACCCTAATTTATACTCAGTAGTTGTTTAATTTTTATATATAGACTTATGGGTTATTGTGTGTTTGTTGATGGTTCCCTTATTGGAAATTATCTTTCCCTCCACCAAAATAACTGCTGTTCTCCTATTTTTCATTCTGGTCTACCAATGACTGTCCTTGGTATTATGTTTCAGATATCTCTATGGATGTTTCTCTCCTTTTTTTGTGGTGCCTCTGCTGCATATACATGATGCAGTGGATATAGTGCTAGCCTTGGAGTCAGGAAGTTATGAAGAATTCTTCTTCAGACACTTGCTATTTGTGTGACCCTAATTTTACCATTTAAAGTATCTCAGCCTTGGTTTATTAATCTGTAAGATGGAAAAAAACTATCATAGTACTTATTTCACTCAATTGTTGTGAGAATCACTCAGATAATATTTGTAAAGCACTTTGCCAACCATAAAGTACTATATAAATGTTATTTAATTCCATAATTTTTACTTAAAGTCAATGCCATTAGAGTTCATTTCATTACTGAAGTAACTAGAATTTATAGCATTATGCCAACTAATAGAGAAAACAGGGGGTATTGTTGCTCACCTCCAATTTCATTGGAAATGCTTACAATTCTGCATGACAAATAATTCTAATTCTTGGATCTAGATACATTATCTGATCAGATAAGAAGGCTCTTTCATTCTTTTTATTTTTAGTGTTTCAAGCATAAATAAGCAACATGATGACTTTGTATAAAGTCAGGAAGACATGGATTCAAGTCTTTCCTGTAATACATGCTTACAATATGACCATGGTCAAATAATTAAATCCATCAGTACCTTGGGCAGATCCCTAAGGCTACCAAAAGTGGGAAAAGTAGGTTTTCATGCAAAGTTCTCTGACTCCAGAGTCAAAGATCTTTCCACTCTCCTATGGTTCCATTTGGAATTTAGGAGATATATGTTCATTATTAATTGTTTACCTATAATCTTGGAACATCAAGACTATCTTCTGGTGAATGTGACTCTATGTTGTAGGGTTATTTAGTTACCCAAAGGATTTTAATTCTTACAATGCTGAAACTTCAAACATGACTGCATAATCTGTGACAGTGAAAGTTAAAACTTTCCGTATAATTTAATTCGGACTTCTGAAACAGAATGGCCTTTACTTGCCCTCACTCAGGGTTTCTTTATCTTTATTTTGCCAAAACAGACTTCAGGAAAACAGTGCTATTGTTTCTTTTTCAAAGATGTCAGTTAAACAAAAAGAGTGAGTGGGATAAAGTAACCTAAATTTTTCTTCTCATCATTTTCACCTCAGATTCAAGCTGGGTCAAGTCAGCTTGTAAGGCTAGAGTCAAAGGATTGTCATTTCTTCACATTATTTTATGTCACTTCTAAGCTCAGACAAAACTATGTGTCTGTATGACTTCCCCGCACTTTCTGACATTCACCTTCAATAACTAAAAAGAGATACCTACACATTTTCAAAAGGAAGTTTTCTTTTACTCTTGCTCCTGTTTTTTCCCTCCCACCTTTGAAAAAGTTATGGAAGGTTTTTTTTTTTTTTTGTATTAGTTCTGCCCTGCTGTCCTACCTGGATCCAGAAACAGCTGAGTCTTGAATTCTAGAGGATAGTTCAATTATTGGTAGATTCTCATAATTAGCTTTAAAAATTTGACAAATGCTGAGCAGGGAAGCTTTTTGTTTAGTCAATTTCTTTGGTAATATGTTATTAGATTCTGTGCACCATTCTTGTATTATTTTATGCCAACATGGTGGTAGGGAGAACAAAGCTATTGCCTAAGGAAAATATTTAATCAAACATATGCTTTCTTTGTGTTTGTTTTACTTAAATATAATTAAATTTACATAAATATAATTAAATATAATATAAAATAAATATAAATATAATTTATATAAATATAATTTCTTCCACTCTGTTTGTACTTCACCCTTCTCAGGTCTCTCCAGAATGAATGAAAAAGATAAAATATGTTGTAGAGTATAGCATATTAGAGTCAAGGAATGTAGATTCAAACCCTAAGGGAGGGAACAGGTGGAGTTCCACAGACATATTCCTTGTTTGTTAGTAGGTAAATCATGTAATTGCACTAATCCTCCATTTCCTTATCTCTAAAATATGGAAGCCAGGATAAAAGACAAAAATGAAACAGACCCTGACTTCAAAAAGCTAGCATTCTAACAACAACAACTACAAAAGGGAAAATGCTTTAAAATCCTTCAAGAGCTAAAATAAATAAAATTTATTAGCATGAGAGGGACAGCTGTGAGAGAATGCTTAAATTATCAGCAGTAATTAACTTACCCCCCTATGCTCAAACACATATATACAAGTGCACATCTATGCATATTCAATGTTGGAAGGAACTTCAGTGGTTATGCACTTTAATCTGTATGTGAATTAAAAATCTCTACAACATCTTTAAAAACTGATCATTCAGCCTCTGCTTGAAGATCTCCAATGATGAAGAGCTCACTCTTTCCTGAGATATCTTATGCTACTTTTGCAAAACTCCTTTAAATGTCGAGAGGACTTCTTTTGGGAAATTTATGGCCTTCCTTCTAACTCAAAGGCTAAAGAATTAATGTTTTGTTTCTCCCCACAAACAAGTGATTGAGTGAATGGTGATTCACAGAGCTAATGACACTTTCTATGGCTGTTTTTGCATTTGCCTTATTTATAGCCTGTTCATTTGAGTTCAAAGACATAGCCTATTAACAAAGAAATTATTTATATGTTATATTGAGCATATCCCTTTGCTCATTGTTAAAATGTGAAAGCTTATACCAAAAGATAAAGGTGTTTTGTCATTATTTATCTGTTATTTTTTCATTCTAGTATATACATAGATAAAAATATCTGCCTATCATTTCTCTATATCTCTATCCCTCACCAATCGTCTCTGTCTCTATGTTATTTCATTTTTGTTTACATGTAACAACTTGTTATTGTCTGAAATTCACACAATAAAATGTGATTCACTGAAATATTTTTGTGATTATTTTGTCTGTTCCTTCTAGACTTCCTTTACTCTGTCCTCTATGTAGGTAATCTCACTTGATGGTAAAGGGAGAGAAAACAATATTATGACCCTCCTTAAATTTGCTCCCTTTATTAGCCCTCTTTAACCTTTTGGCTTCTACGTTACTTTAGCATTTGTGTGTTTGGAAATAATAGAATGAGAGTTTAAAGGAACTTTGAAATTTTCTGAGCCAATGTTCTAGATAAACAATAGATATTTTTGTGCCTCACTTAAAATAAAATTAGCTTATATTATGTTGAGACATATGGCAACCTCTTTATTCCCTTGGGTAGTTACCGAAGTCTGATAACTTAGTAGTATTATAAATTATTTTCTCCATTATTTGGAATTGTATCTTTGCAAATTGATTATTTTAACATCATGCCAAAGAAAATTCTGTGATCATGAAAATGAGCTAATTAGCTTTTATTACAATTGAAGTTTATGTCACTTGAGGTCAAAATGCTAAATAGGGTATGTTGATCTTTCTTACCAAGTGCGCAAAATAGATTCTCATATTATGTCTGTTTTTTTTTTCCCTTTTGGAAGTTGCATGCCAGATGAACTACTTTGTGTCAAGACTCTCCCTTCAGCAAGTGTTACCTGGTGACAGACTAGAATTTTTCTCTTTAGAGTTCATATCCCTTACCCACTCTTTCTAATACCTTTTTTTCCCCAATTTACATTATCATAGTAATTATGAATAGTTTTCTTGACTCTATTTAAGTCACACTGAATCTATTTATATTTTCCCTTTTTTTCTGGAGTCCTTATATAGTTCATTGCTAATTGAAGGATAATAGCCCATTACATTCATGTAGCATGACTTTTTTAGTCATTCTTTATACATAGATGTAGATACATGTAAATAGATAGATACAGATATCTTTACAAATATAGAAACTTCCAGTTGTCTGGGGGACACTTCATGCAACAATGGCACCACCCTAGATGAAGCTCTTTTATCTCTACCTTGTCCTGCTCTACAACTTGATCAAGGTGAAAAATTCCTAGTTACAGTGCTTCTGAAAGTATCAAAGAAGAGAATAGAGGACCACATTTTTCCCCTAAAAAGTATGGACACATTTTGCTTATGTATCACTTTTATTTCCAGATATATATAGCCTTGCCCACCAAATAAGCTGTTTCTTTAAAAAAAAGAATGGATTGAAAGAGAGACTGAGGAAAAGCAAAGTTCATCAAAATAAAATGTATCTAAATGATTCTGAGAGTTTATGCAATATACAAGATGATAGGTTTAGAACTTGAAAGCACCTCAGAGGTCATCTAGTCTAAATTTATCAAATTACATTTATTATATTGCATTAAAAATCTCAGTGACTTCCCCAAAGCCACACAGGTAGAAAATACCAGAAGAAAGTTTTGAGCCCAGTTCCTCTGATCCCAGAGTCAATTCTGGAACATATTGCTCACCCTGTTGTAGACCCATAGTCTTCCACTATGTAAAAAATGGATAGAGTTGCATTTTCTCATTTCTCCTCCAGGGAAACATTTCTTGTCTCATTACACTTATATAAAATTTACTTTTCTTTCTAATACGTTTTTTTTCCCCAATTTACATTATCATAGTAATTTTGAATAGTTTTCTTGACTCTGTTTAAGTCACACTGAATCTATTTATACTTCCCCCATTTTTTTCTGGAGTCTTTATATTGATCGTTGATTATTGAAGGATAATAGTCCATTACATTCATTTAGCATGACTTGTTTAGTCATTCTTTATACATAGATGTAGATATATGTAAATAGATAAATACAGATATATGCAGATATTTAGTCTGTTTCCAGTTCTTTGATACTACAGAAATGCTGCCATAAACATAGTGATGTATATGGGAGTTAATTGGTATGTTTTGTTTTGGTTTGTTTTTTTGTTTTGTTTTGTTTTGTTTTTACCTTATAAGGATATATGCTCTGCAATAGGAGCTTTGGCTCAAAGGGATGGGTATTTTAATTACTTATTTTAACTTAATTCCAAATTGCTTTCTATAATGAATGGACTAATTTATAGGTATACATTTAAACGTATCTAGATGTATAAATTAACTTATGTTTCACAGTCCCTACCACACTAGTGCTATAATTATTTTTATCTTTATCTTAAATATTAGTAGGTATCAAAGGAAACATCAGTATTGGTTTCATTTAAATTTATTTTAAATGAAACCAATACTGATGTTTCATTTGATGTTTTTTTTATGTTTAGTGATTTGGAGCAATCTTTTATATGAATTTTAACAATTTTAGTTGTTCCTTTTTAAGTTACTAATTTCACATTATTTCACCATTTATACATTGGGGAATGACCTTTTGGTTAGACTGTTTGTTCAGGATACTGGAGAATGAATTCAAACATAGGCAACATTTTGATTCAATGTCCTCTGGAGTTCCTTCTCACACTAAGAATCTATGACTTTCTACCCCTTTGTTCTTGAGCTATGAAATTCTCACTCAGACTCTAAATATTAACTCAAATCCCACCCCTTCCTTACTGCTTCTGCTCACAGTGATTTTTCCTTTCTCTAAATTCTTCAAAATACATATAATCTGAATCATAAAAATTAGTACTTGATACTGGAAACTCATAAGATCAAGGAATTTAAAAGCTGGAATGAACTTGCAATGTCCATGTTGTCAAACTCATACATAAAAAGAATTCTTAAAATAGCATCTTCAACCAATAGCTATGGCTTTTTCATATTCAAGTATGAGCTCCTTGAAAGCAGGTATTATTTTTTTTACCTTTCTTTGTATCCCTAATGTTTAGTACAGGTCCTGGTACCAGCTGTTATAGCACACTGCTCACTTATATAGGACTTGCAATACACTAAAACTCCATTTCTTTTAGAGTAACTATTGCTTAAGTATATTGCACCCCACTGTTTACTTGTAAAATTGACTGTTAAATCCAGGAACTATACTAAAGCCCAGTGAAATAATTGATATTACTATTGATTCATTCTATTAGATTCAGCTGAGTGCTCTATTTTTTTAAGATTCAACAGAGATATATCCCCAACCTCAATAGCAGTCATGTTTACCTTGACAGAGACATTGGAGACATATAGTAGATGGTTAGGTAAGATATTTTGAGGTATGAATAATTTAAAGTTGTATTAGAACAGAAGTGTGATAGAATCAGTTTAAATCAATTCATGAGAATTGATTGTTAAATATTAAATATGACCATTTGGACGTCAGAAATTGGCCAACATTACAAATCTGTAATATTGACTAAATCCCTTCAAAAGTTCTTTTTAGTTCTAACCTCCATGATTTAAGAATTTGTTGTACATGCTAAGCATTATGTTGATTACTTTGGGAAAAGAAGGAAGTAAAGAAGTATTAAAAGAAGAGAGAGAGGAAAAAGGAAAGGGTGGATGGAGGGAATTAGGAAGGGAAGGAGGTTAAGAAACAAGGAAGGGTAGAAAAAGGAAGAAACAAAAGGAAGGAGAGAGCAAGAGGGAAGAAAGGAGGAAAGTCAGGAAGGGAAAAAGGAAGGAAAGAATGGAGGGAGAGGAGAAGAAAATGAAGTAGGGAGGAAAGAAGGAAGAAAGGGAAGGAAGGAGGCAAGGAAGTAGGAATGGAGGGAGGGAGAAAAGGAAGGAAAAAGAAAAGGAAGGAATGATGAAAGAATTTATAAAGTGCTTAATATGATGAGGACCTATACTATGTGCTGGGGATACAAATATAAACAGAAAGAAAGCATTCAAAGAGCTTATGTTCTAATGGAAGAAGACAACACAAACAAGGACCAAAGAGGAGGTAATTTGTATGGGGGCATGGTTTTGAATGGGAGAAAGAGGAAGGACTTTTAAGTTTCAGTGGCTGAAAGGAAGTCTGGACAAATTTTAAAAATGAAATAGTAGTGATTACCATGTTGTTATTATATTTTAAATAACTGTCACAGAATTCTGGCTTATACATTTTACACTAACGCTAAATTATATCATTTACCTACAAAAATAGCCATCTGCTTTTAAAGAAGTACACTGTTATCAGCTTATTGGAAAAGGTAAAAAAAATCCTCCTATTAAGGAAAGATAGCTAAAAAAAAAAGAAAGACAAAATCCAAATGGTTACCAAGTATTAGAGTACAATGCATACTGCCATTTAAATCTTTAAGACAAACAAGTGAGCAAAAGCAAAACAAAACAAAACAAAAGCACCTCACAGTATTTAGAAAGTATAACATATTGTGAATGTTTGAACAATACCTTTCATCTTAGTAGACTCAGCCCAATGCTGCTGTTTGTCAAAAGTCCTTTTGTATCCTGACACAAACATCTAGGATGTTAGCTATCCCTCCCCACAATGTTTCATTGGCAAGTTTGGTGAACATATATTCTTTGCCTTATTTGAAGCCATCAATTTAAAAAAAAATGTTAATTAGCAAAAAATCAAGCACAGTACTCTGGAGTCCTACACTGAAGATGTCTTGTAACAATTACCTTTAACAACTTCCATTTGAGTTGGGCTATCCACGAAGTTCTGAATCAGTAAGATTGCATTATCTATTATCTATCTTTCTGTCCTTTCTCCTCAAGCCTAAAAACAACAATAATTAATATAGCACTTTAAGATTTTCAAAGTACTTTTAAAATGCTATTTTATTTTATTTTATTTTATTTTATTCTCACACTGACCCTCTGAGATAGATTATATTATTATCCTTTTTTTCCAGATGATGAAATTGAGGATGAGAGAGAATAAGTGACTTCCACTTAAAAAGGAGTAGGTGACATCATTCAGTTTAAGGCAGGATTAGAACTCAGAGTTTTCTGACAAAGTCTACACTGTGTTTTATCACTTCACTAACTAGAAGCAGAAAACCTCAGTTCAAATCTTCTCTCTGATGCTCAGCATGTGTATGACTGTGAGTAAGACACTTAGGATCACTGAATCACAGCTTTCTAATCTTTAAAATTAATTTGTTTGGTCTTGAAAGCCTTTGCTATCCTTTCCAATTGTAGTCCAAAGGTTGCATGATCTAAGATCCAAATTTTGTTCCAAGACTTGGATTGAAAACAAGATGTGAAAGGGGAGTTTGTAAATCTTCTTTAAATTGCTTCTTAGGGAAGTAGGCAAACAAAGATGTTCCCTGGGAAATGGACATCAAGTGCCAAGCTTTTAACCATCTTATAAAAAGAAAAGCCGTAACCAGGCAATAGTAGCCTCAGCAGACTAAGTAGTGATTGCTAAACTGAAGAACTATGACAGTTAATCCTGTCTTTAACCTAAAAAACCTGAAGACAGTCTTGGACAAATCACCTTAGTTACATGAGACACTTCTTTATATCACTGCTTTTGAGGTGGGGATAATGACAGTAACTGTTCCTTTCTTTTCTCATATAAAGAATGTTCCCAAATAAAGTGCCTATACCCTTTTTTATGCATGTAATTCTGAAATTTATTTAAAGTTAGACGTTTTTATGATGTGGTAAAAAGTGTAAGTATTACAAAGTGCTAACTTTGTATAGAGTGAATTGATTATAAATTGAAGTATATCACACAAAGTTGTTTTACCAAATTTCTGTGATGGTTCATAATAAATGTGACCCTACAAGTAGGACATACCAACATTATTAAAAATAACTTTTCTGTCAGGAAATATAAGGATATTATGAAATGTTGGAAAAAAATACTCATCTGTGAAGAAGAATGACTTGATAGCACCATGAATGATTTTATGATTTCACAAGTGCACACTCAATATCAATATAGTAAAGGAAAACTAGATCTTTTAATGAGTTCATGGAATTCATTGTTGGCTAAGTTTTCCTCTAGAGGGGCCTTTATTACAGACTGTTTTCAAGTCTACATTCTAGAATTAGACATACTCTCCTATTTCCCCCCAGCTTACCAAAAATGATTTTTAATTGCTTTTGGTATAGAAATTTTTTATCAGTGTTTTCATAGTTCATTTTTAAATGAAAATAAAAACAACACTTTCATTTTTGCATTCAGTCTTTTCCAATGCATCTTTTCCCACTTGTCCCACTAAGTGCCATCCCTTATAACAAAGAAGAAAAAAGATATTGAAAAATCCATTAATAAAGATAGTCACATATTTCTTAACTCTTGTAACACATACAGTGTTACATGTCTACCTCTACAAAGAAAAGGAAGCAGTGCAATTTCAGATCTCTAAAGTTTGGTCATCATAATTACACAGTGATCAGACTTTTGTTGTTTATTGTACTTCCCATTTATATTGTATTAATCATTTATAGATTTTGTTATTCTGCTTACTACTGTATCAATTCATACAGAATTTCCAATGCCTCCTCAAATTTTTTTTCATTATTTCTTTTTTAGCTTATTTTCTTATATTGTACATCACAACACTTGGTACCCTGTATGTAGTAGGCACTTTCTCACTAACAGACTTTGATAAATTTATCAGAAAAGAAAATATTCTACTGAGACTCACAAATTTATTGTAGCTCTGCCAGCACATGTCAAGATGATTTTGTGTTGCTTCCAAATTTATCAGTGGATCTAATAAAATATGAAGGAAAGTCACACAATCACAGAATTTGAGAAATCATTTGGAACTGTGAGATCATATAATGGAATTTATGCATGAACAAAAATCTTCTCTACAACATACCTGATAAGTGATCACATAGCCTTTACATAAAGGCTCCTACCCCTCCAATACAGTCCATTCCATCTTAGCTCTTGATTCTTTTATTTACAATAGTGAGATTTATTACTATCTTTGGATATTGGGTTGGCAATGACTGTAGTTTCATCAATGAAACAGCAAGATGGTACATCGAATATAAGATCTAAAGAAATGGAAAGAACATTGGTATAAAGATGAGGAATTCTAAGGTTTAGTTCTATCTGTGAAATACTGGATAATTCATTTATCTTTGCTGATCTTTAGTTTCCTCATCTGTCAAAAGGAGGAGGTTGTACTGGATGTTATCTCTAGTCTAAAATTGGAAGGTTCTATAGTTCCAATGATCTTGTCTCTGTCCATTAATGCTACAGCTAAAATTGAGGTAAAAAGACAGATTTCTCAGTATCAGCAATCTCTAAATTCAAGCTAAAAGAATTTTTGAATGACTGAATTACAAAGATGACTGGACTTTCTGAACAATTGCTAGTGATCAGCATCAATTGTATTCCTGGAACAGTAAGGATGATTGCATATGGTCACATTATATTAAGAAGTGCAGCATTCTGTTGCATTCTGACCATAGAAGGGAATATATCAGTCTCTTTCCCATTACCTTAAGGGATAGTGTTAGGGAAATGTGGAAAGCAATTTATATAAAGATCATGGAGGTATGTAGGATAGATTGTGTATCTCCTTTTCTTCATTCAAGATATATTTCATTTCATTTCCTCTTTTTTTGGCTCCCTTATAATTTAACTTCTGCTTGCAAGGTGACCCTGCTATCCTGCTGCCTGCACAGATGTTGCCTAACATCAAATCATTGTTCTGTTTTGTTTCTCTCCCTGCCCCCCAAGTCCCAGTTTAGTAGTGAATGGCTGCATCAATGCAAACGGACAATACTCCAATAGGTGAAACCTCTGAACACTTAAGATCATACTAAAGATTATGGGCTGGGGGCGGAGCCAAGATGTTGGAGTAGAAGCATGACCTTCCTGGGGCTCCGGCTTCCACCTTCCCAAATCTATGTAAAAAGAGGACTCTAAACAAACTTTGGAGCTGCAGAACTCACAAAATGACACAGAGAAGCTAACCTTCCATTGAGGACACCCTGGCAGGCCTGCAGAAATTGGCCAGCTCAGCACTCTGGGAGCCAAGCCCAGCCCCATGCCCAGGCTTTAGCCCCAGGGTGGGCCTGACCAGCCACAGGCCAGAGGGACTCCAGATCAGCAGCAGCTGTGGCAGTTTCCAGATTTATCAACACATAGATGCTAAGGACAAGGTGAGGCCAGTGCAGTCTGAACTTTGGGACCAGTAAGTGGGAGTGCATGGCTTTTACCCCCTGGGCGAGAAACCTCTGAGACACCAGCACAGCCTGCCAGCACCATGTGGCAGCTTTAGCTCCTGGGCTGCAGAGTGTAGGGGGACCAAGCACCAGTCTGAGGGGTAATTGCTCTTGCTTTAACCTGCTTGGATCTGGATTGCAGTCTAGGGTGGAAGTCCTGGGGTATGTGTCCAGCTTGCTAGAACATGTAGAGACCTCAGAGAGGGCACCCATCTAATACCTCCAGCAGCTGAGAAAACCCCAGCATTTGGGACGAAAACACCCCTGTCTAGTGGCAGAGTCCTACTGTGGCAAAAAGCCCATAAGTCAAGTAATTGAGTGGAAAAATGAGAAGGCAAAGGAAACAAAGCAGACAGAAGATTCCAACAATATACTCCTATTTTGGGGAGAAAAAGGAGCAAAGCATGGAACAGGAGGAAAACAGTGAAGTCAGAAATCCTGCACCAAAATCTTCAAAGGAAAATACAAGCTGGTTCCAGGCCATAGAGGACCTTAAGAAGCAGATAAGAGAAGTGGAGGAAAAATTGGGAAGAGAAATGAGAACAATGCAAGAAAATTATGATATGAGAGTCAACAGCCTGACTGAAGAAAATAATACCTTAAAAACCAGACAGACTGAAATGGCAAAGGAGGCTCAAAAAAGCAATGAGGAGAAGAATGCCTTAAAAAGCTGAATTTGCCAGATGGAAAAAAAAGAATCTCAAAAGCTCAATGAGGAAAATCATTGCTTCAGAATTAGATTGGAGCAAATGGAAGCTAATGACTTTAAGAGAAATCAAGATGCTGTTAAACAGATCCAAACAAATGAAAGAATAGAAGGCAATGTGAAATATCTCATGGGAAAAACCACTGACCTGGAAAATAGATCCAGGAGAGATAATTTAAAAATTATTGGACTACCTGAAAGCCATGACCAAAGTTAGAACCTAGAAAGCATCCTCCAGGAAGTTCTCAAAGAAAACTGCCCTGATATTTTAGTACCAGAGGCCAAAATAGAGGTTGAAAGAATCCACCTATCACCTCCTGAAAAAGATCCCAAACAGAAAACTCCTAGGAATATTATAGCCAGGTTCCAGAATTCCCAGATTAAGGAGAGAATATTACAAGCAGCCAGGAAGAAACAATTTGAATATTGTGGAAACACAATCAGGATAACCCAAGATCTGGCAGCTTGTACACTAAGGGATCGAAGGGCTTGGAATGTGATATTCCGGAGGTCAAGGGAGCTGGGATTAAACCAAGAGTCACCTGCCCAGCAAAACTGAGTATCATGTTTCAGGGTAAAATATGGTCCTTCAGTGGAATAGAGGACTTTCAATCATTCTTGCTGAATAAAACATAGTTGAATAGAAAATTTGACATTCAGATATAAGAAGCAAGAGAACTACAAGAAGGTAAACAGGGAAAAGAAATCATAAGGAACTTATCAAAGTTGAACTATCAACATTCCTACATAGAAAAACAAGAATTGTAACTTATGAAACTTTTCTCAGTAGTTGAAGGGATTACATATATATGTCTATATATGAGGGTATATGGGCATATGAATACATATGTGAATGTGTGTATATATGTTTACAGGTATACATAGATAGAGTGCACAGGACCTATTTAACAGGAAGGGATGATACTTAAAAGGTGGAATTAAGAGGTGAGAGGAATATAATGATGGGAGATGGGAGAGAGACAGATTGGGGCAAACTATCTCATACAGAAGAGGCAAGAGAAAATGGTTACAATGGAGGGGAAGAATAGGAAGGCAAAAGGGAATGGGTCAACCTTATTCCCATTGAATCTGGCTTGAGGAGGGAGTGAAATACACACTAAATAGGGTATCTCACCCTCAAGGAGAATAGGGGAGAAGGGGATAAGAGGGGGGATGATGGAAGGGAGGGCGGAAATTTGGAAGCACCCACTTTTGAAAAGAGACAGGATCAAAGTATACAATAGAACAAGAGGGAGGTGGGATAGAAGGGAGGGAAATATAGTCAGTCTTTTACAATACATCTACTATGTCATTGTTTTGCATTAGCCACACATGTACAACCTATACTGAACTGCATATCTTCCCAGTAAGAGTGGGTGACAAGGAAGGAAGGGAATGAATCTGGAATTCAAAGTTTTAAAATCAAATATTCAAATTATATATATATATATATGTATGTGTGTATATATATATGTATATACTATTATTAATACCATCTTACATGTAATTGGGAAATAAAATATACAGGCACTGAGGCATAGAGATCCTCTGGAAATGTTGAAAGTGGTATGGGACAAAATATGGGAGAGTGCAGATTGGAGGAAGGGATATCCTGTGGGACTGCTATTTTGGAGTGGTGGGTA
The DNA here is from genome assembly GCF_028583685.1 of Petaurus breviceps papuanus. Lineage (NCBI taxonomy): Eukaryota > Metazoa > Chordata > Mammalia > Diprotodontia > Petauridae > Petaurus > Petaurus breviceps. The sequence continues at coordinate 62,700,169 of NW_027187391.1, forward strand.
GGGGAAAAATGGGGAGAAAATTTGTAACTCAAAATCTGGCAGAAATGAACGATGTAAATCAGAAGTTAATAAAGCATTTGGAAAAAAAAGATTATGGGCTGGAAGGGACCTTACTGGTCATCTACTTCAATGCCTTCTTTTTTGAGCTGAGGAAACCTGAATGCAAGGAATGAGGAGAGACTTAACTATGGTCATACTACTATTAAACTGTGCTTGGGAGGATTATATTTCCTTAAAAGCAAGAAACTAAACTCAAAGTAGTAGCATAATACCATTTTTAGTACAATGAATAGTGTGTCAGGCCTGGAAGCAGGAAGACTGATCTTCATGAGTTCAAATCTGGCCTCAGACTTTTATTAATTGTTTGGGCCTGAGAAAATCACTTAACATTGTTCACTTTAGTTTGCTCATCTGTAAAATGAACTGGAGAAAGAAATGGCAAATCACTACAATATATTTGCCAAGAAAACCACAAATGGACTCACAAAGTGTCAAACACCACCAAACTGACTGATCAACTACAATATCACTTGGAGTGTTCTGAATTCCTACTTTGATAGAACTAATTTTTTATTAGTCCTGATAGGAAATGAAATGGGAACTAACTTCTTTCTGTTTTTACCTTTTGTTGTTGTTAAAGAAATGACCTAAATAAATCATGCATCATGCATATGTACACATAATGGATGTATATGTTACACATGGATACAATGTATCTATGTGTGTATTATATACTACATGTGTAAATATGTTTATATATGTGTATATAATGTCTCAGAATAGCTAAATGAAATTCACAATACTAAGCAAGGCTTCCTCATGTCCCACAATCAATATCACATTTGACAGACAAACTCCCAAGCAGGTGGATTCTTGAATTATTTGTGGTCTATGATGAATACAAAATAACCTGAAAAAGCTTTTCAGGAGATCCATAGGAAGTTGGCAATAGCTCAGAGCAATGTGACATCGATGATGAAGATTGGGTAAGATAAAAGTCCTTCCCTAAACTGCAAGACATTGTTTGTTGTGACCTTTGCTTTGGAAAGCATTTAACTATAGCTGCAACAGCTGGCTGCTGAAAGGACAGCATCAGAATCAGTTGAAGGGTGTTGAGATGTGATGCTATTGGCATGTGTCCTGTAAATTTGGGATGAAATGAGCCCAGCAACTGGATGTTCCAACAGCTGGTCTGACAAAGGACATTGTTTAAACATTCTGCAGCTGATAATTGAGTATTCAGCTAATATATTTTGAAAAGAAGGTGGCAATCCCCAAAGAGTTTTCTAATGACTATAAAATGAGTTCATAAAGGCCCAGAGCCAAATTTAGCAAAAAATGAAAAGTCCTAGAAAATATAGAGAACAACTAGAAGGCTCAGTGAATAGAACACCAGGCATACCGTAGAATTAGGAAGACCTGAGTTCAAATCTGGCCTCAGATGTTTTCTAGCTGTATAACCCTGGGCAAGTCATTTAACCCTGTATGCCTCAGTTTTCTCATCTGTAAAATGAGCTGTAAAAGGAAACGACAAAGCAAGAGAGTAACTTTGCCAAGAAATGGCATGACAAAGCATTGAACATGACTGAAAGACCAAGCAACAGTAATAGAAAATGTAGAATACTAGAATTGGAAGAATTTTTAGGGATTCTCTAGTCACATTTCATATATGTATTATGTATATATGTATTGTATTGTGTGTATATGTGCATTGTGTGTATGTGTGTATATGTATGTACACAATGCCTATATGTGTGTACTTGCCTGTATATGTACTTGCACATATATATGCACGTGTGTGTATACACTAAATACCAGAAAGACAAATTGGGAGTTATTCAGTATAGAAGAAAGAGTAATGGATTAAGAGTTTAAATGATGTGAACTCACAACCTGACTCTTGTTTATTTATATCCTTTGTCCAGTTTCTCAACATCTCTGTTCCTCAGTTTTCTCATTGGAGGACTAAATTAGATAAAGTCCAAGTCCCTATTGGCTCTAAATTCCGTGATTCTATATGTTCACTAGGATATAGAATGAAATAGAACCCAGAACTTTTGACTTCTAGTGCAATGTTCTTTATTCACTATCAGAAGATAAGTTGATAGATAAGTTGTCACCATCACCTAATCACGGTACACCTTTTTACCAATGAAACTACAAGTCTAGTTAAAATAAATAATAATGAGGATGAGGCTCACTATCGGTTTGTTTTCTGACAATAATTGTTTTTTAACTTACTATGGATTTAATGATTTCCAGCAAAATCAAACATTTTCATGTACAAATAAAAAGAGAATTGTTTAACTATAAAATTCTGATATATATAATTTTAATTATGGGCAAAATTTCAATAAGGAGTAAAAAAATCCTTTGTGAACCTTTTTGAATTTTTTTTTGTTTTCTTCTACATATCTACATAAAGTGGTTTATTGATACTCTTTCTTTTTTCTTTTTCTTTTTTTGCATTTCTATCTTTATACATCACTTCTCTCTTCCTTTTTTCCCATTCCAGCCCCTAAGACCAATTGAAACCCTCCTTTATAACATAAATACATAATGTAATGAAGCCACATGCATTTTAAAGGAGTGAGACTAGATTTGTAATAGCAAAATAAAACAAGTCAACATAATAATCACAGTTTTGCCTTTAGTGACATGATCATGCTAAATCCTTACTAAACTCATTTTCAATCTTATTGAGTCTTTAATGATGACAATATGAATTTAAAAATTTATTTTCTACAAATGTGCTAGAAATGCTTCATTGGTCTAAGCTCCAGTTATCACTAATTATCTACTAGTGTAAAAAACAAAACAAACAAAAACTACCTGTTTCTTTGGTCCCTGTTTTTTGTTTTGTTTTTGGAACAGTTAAAATTTTATCTAAACATGCCCTTTCCTACTGAGTAGCACTTCATATGATTTCTTTAACACTGGAAACTTCTTCCTAGTTAAACCATGCATCTTCCTGCTTGTTGCACCAGAGATGGGAAACCAATCTTATATGCCCTCTAGAGACATTGACCCTCTTATATAAACTGTTTTGTCTTGCTTAGAAGACAAAGATGTCCCATTGTGTGTTATAGGATTAAGACAACCCTACATTGAACTATGAGCAAGACATAATCTCAGATGAATATAATCTGACATAACCCCTATTTGGGGAGATCTAATTTCAATGAGGAAAGTGAGGCATTCGAAAAGTCTAGAATGGAAGTCAGTCTAGGAATGATTGGAAACAAAAATGAAATTACCAAGATGGAAAGATGATGGTGAAAAGGAAGAAAAAGATGTAATATGTTTGAAGAAACGTATGAGGATCCACAGGGAATTCACTAAAAACATATTATATTTTTAAAAGGTATATACAAAAGATGAAAACAATAGCAGATTACCAGGTGTTACTATAAGAATATGGCAGGTCTGTTCTAAATGGAGTTGTACATTCTGTAGCTTTACATGAGCTAGCCAAGGCCAATAATCCTATTTATGTAGTTACATTGTAGAAAGAAGAATGTCTGTCCAGATTTTAACACACATTTAGCTGAATACCTCATAATATTTTTCCAATGATATGTAGAATGGTATGTGAATTATTTAGGAAAAAGTAAAATATTTAAACTTAATTGACTTATACAAAAAACTTAATAACATTTTTGTATCTATAAAAACTTATAATATGCAATGTGACCTACTTGGATGTACTCATGTAGTCACTCATTTTATGTGACAGTATTCAGTTCACAAGAGTTTGACATGTGTTCTTTAATTCTTCATCATAAAATCATATATTCTTTTGGATAGAAAATCTGTCTTTTAGGAACAGTCCATTTTTTTCCCAACCCTAGACTTGATTCCAACCCTAGACATGAACATTTTCAATGGGGTTTAAATCAGATGAGTTTCCTTGCTTTCAAATCATTTTTATCTTCATTAATGTAAAAATTTCTTAACATTTCATGATTGTATGGTACAAGATTATGACATGCATTGCTCCATTTTGGAATTTCTATAATTCTGGATCAATTCAGCCTCTAAGTACAATATATATTTATCAGATTTCAACATTCCTTCACTGGGTACAATACTTCTAGGCCCAATGGAGGTGAAAAATATGCCAAAAGATTTATTAAATGTTTTTTATGCTGTACAATCAATCTGGTGCAGATTTCCAGATTTTTCAGACTTACTTGGACATATTTTGACAGTGATCCAGGGTTTAACCTTACCTGATAAAGTATATTTTACAATTCTGTTAACATGTAGTAATATATATACCCCTTTCACCCAAATTTTGAAAATTCCAGCTTCAAGAAGCTGAAACTGAATTGAAGACGAATCACTAACACCTGCTATGTCTCCTAATTCTCTTTAAAGGTCCTTGTTTTTTTTTTTTCCAGAAGATGTATTAGCTGTTTTCAAGTAATAGTTTGTCAGTTCTTAGGGTTTTCTTTTTCAATCAGACTATCCTTTCACTTTAGTGTAATTGATACTGTTCCATTGTTGTTTTAAGCAACCCTTGAAACATTGACTACTGCTCTCACCAGAAATGAAAGGTATCAGAATGATCACCTGTCTTAAATACTTTCTACAATGCTTTGACTCTTGGGAAGAGAGTGCAAAGGAACAAAAAGCTTATCTCAGAGCTGAACAGGAGGAGGAGAGCAGACTAGATTACTTTTAAGAAACTAAAAAAAAAACCTCATTTTGGGATCCCAAGCATCTCCAGAAAGCATATTTACCACATTGATATTTTAAAATTATTGATAAAATAAAATAAAATAATTGATAAAAGGCAATTAGAAGATAATGATGATGGTGATGATGATAGCTGGTAACATTTATCTAGCACTTAAATGTGTGGAAAATGCTTTACATATATTATCACATTTGATTCTTATAACACCCTTGTGAGGTTGGTGGATTCTTCTTCAGTGGAGATCTTCAAGCAGAAACTGAGACTGTATGATCATATATTGGATTTATGAGACAGCAGAATATTTTTTTTTTTGGAAATGGGATGAAATAGCTACTGAATTCCCTTTCCATTCAAAACTTCAGTGGCATTGGACCCCAGGTCCAGAAAGTGCCCCTCACAAGATCATCAATCTCCTTCCTCTATGTCTGTCAAGATATGAAGGTATCACAACAGATGCCCAATGTTCCAGATAAAGCTTGTCCCCCAAGCAGGTGTGAATGGGTCATATTCTTGTCTCTCTAATGACTATGTCTGAGATGTATTCTTTCCCCTATCCCTTTCTCTCTTCTTCATGTCTACAGATGTCTTACCCCATTTATATGTTATAATGCACCCAATTAAAGAGCTATTTTAAATATTACTGGATCAACTGACTGATCAAAGAAAACCTCTAATCCCTAAATTAGTTTGAAAGACCTGGGACAAAAGTATATTGGACTGACATGTAACTGGGGAGAAGTAAAATTCTATTTAAAAAACAGCAACAGAGAAGCACGACCTTCCCGCGGCTCCGGCTTCCACCCTCCCCAATCCATGTAAAAAGGGGACTCTAAACAAACTTTGGAGCTGCAGAACCCACAAAATGACACAGAGAAGCTAACCTCCCACTGAGGACAGCCCGGCAGGCCGGCAGGAATCAGCCAGCTCAGCGCTCTGGGAGCCGAGCCCAGCACCATACCAAGGCTTTAGCCCCAGGGCAGGCCTGACCAACCCCCAGCCAGAGGGGCTCCAGATCAGCAGCAGCTGTGGCCGTTTCCAGATTTATCAATACATAGATGTGAAGGACAAGGTGAGAGGCCAGTGCAGTCTGGACTTTGGGACCCAGGAAGTGGGAGTGCGTGGCTTTTACCCCCGAGCGAGAAACCACTGAGACTCCAGCACAGCCTGCCAGTGCCACGTGGTGGCTTCAGCTCCTGGCCTGCAGAGTGTAGGGGGACCAAGCACCAGTCTGAGGGGTCATTGCTCTTGCTTTAACCTGCTTGGATCTGGATTGCAGTCTAGGGTGGAGGTCCTGGGGTGTGTGTCCAGCCTGCCAGGGCACGTGGAGACCTCAGAGAGGGCACCCATCTAATACCTCCAGCAGCTGAGAAAACCCCAGCGTTTGGGACAAAAACTCCCCTGTCTGGTGGCAGTGTCCTACTGTGGCAAAAAGCCCCAAAAGTCAAATCATTGAGTGGCAAAATGAGCAGGCAAAGGAAACAAAGCAGACAGAAGATTCCAACATTACACTCCTATTTTGGGGATAAGAAGGAGCAAGGCATGGAACAGGAGGAAAACAGTGAAGTCAGAACTCCTGCACCAACATCTTCAAAGGAAAATACAAGCTGGTTCCAGGCCATAGAGGACCTTAAGAAGCAGATAAGAGAAGTGGAGGAAAAATTGGGAAGAGAAATGAGAACAATGCAAGAAAATTATGAAATGAGAGTCAACAGCCTGACTGAAGAAAATAATACCTTAAAAAAACAGACTGACTCAAATGGCAAAGGAGGCTCAAAAAGGCAATGAGGAGAAAAATGCCTTAAAAAGTCGAATTTGCCAGATGGAAACAGAATCTCAAAAGCTCACTGAGGAGAATCATTGCTTCAGAATTAGATTGGAGCAAATGGAAGCTAATGACTTTATGAGAAATCAAGATGCTGTTAAACAGATCCAAACAAATGAAAGAATAGAAGGCAATGTGAAATATCTCATGGGAAAAACCACTGACCTGGAAAATAGATCCAGGAGAGATAATTTAAAAATTATTGGACTGCCTGAGAGCCACGACCAAAGTAAGAGCCTGGAAAGCATCCTCCAGGAAGTTCTCAAAGAAAACTGCCCTGATATTTTAGTACCAGAGGCCAAAATAGAGGTTGAAAGAATCCACCGATCACCTCCTGAAAAAGATCCCAAACAGAAAACTCCTAGGAATATTATAGCCAGGTTCTGGAATTCCCAGATTAAGGAGAGAATATTACAAGCAGCCAGGAAGAAACAATTTGAATATTGTGGAAACACAATCAGGATAACCCAGAATCTGGCAGCTTCTACACTGAGGGATCGAAGGGCCTGGAATGTGATATTCTGGAGGTCAAGGGAGCTGGGATTAAAACCAAGAGTCACCTACCCAGCAAAACTGAGTATCATATTTCAGGGTTAAATATGGTCATTCAGTGGAATACAGGACTTTCAAGCATTCTTGCTGAAAAAACCAGAGTTGAATAGAAAATTTGACATTCAGATACAAGAAGCAAGAGAAGCATGAGAAGGTAAACAGGGAAAAGAAATTATAAGGAACTTATCAATTTGAACTATTTTTTTTTAAACAATCGGGGTTGAGTGGCTTGTTCGGGGTTGCATGGCCAGTTGTTGTTTCTGGGTGTGGTGCTGAGTGTCTGGGCCTGGATTTGATCCGGGTGGTCCCGGCCCTGGAGCCGGTGCTCTTGCTCGCTGAGCCACCTGGCCAAAGTTGAACTATTAACATTCCTACATGGAAAAACAATAATTGTAACCTATGAAACTTTTCTCAGTAGTTGAAGGGATTAGAAATATGTATATATATATATATATATATATATATACATATATATATGTCTTTATATGAGGGTATGCGGGCATATGAATACATATGTGAATGTGTGTATATATGTTTATAGGTATACATAGATAGAGGGCATGGGACCAATTTAACAGGAAGGGATGATACTTAAAAGGTGAAATTAAGAGGTGAGAGGAATATAATGAGAGGAGATGGGGAGAGACAGAGTGGGGCAAACTATCTCATACAGAAGAGGCAAGTGAAAATGGTTACAATGGAGGGGAAGAATAGGAAGGCAAAAGGGAATAGGTCAACCTTATTCCTATTGAATCTGGCTTGAGAAGGGAGGGAAATACACACTAAATAGGGGATCTCACCCTCCAGGAGAATAGGGGGGGAAGGGGATGTGAGGGGGGATGATGGAAGGGAGGGCAGGCTGGGGGGGGGAAATTGGAAGCACCCACTTTTGAAAAGGGACAGGATCAAAGTAGAGAATAGAACAAGTGGGAGGTGGGAGGGAGGGAAAAATAGTCAGTCTTTTACAATACATCTACTATGTTATTGTTTTGCATTAGCCACACATGTACAACCTATACTGAACTGCTTGTCTCCCCAATGGGGGTGGGTGTCAGGGGGGGGAAGGGAATGAATCTGGAATTGAAAGTTTTAAAATCAAATATTCAAATATATATATATATATGTGTGTGTGTGTGTGTGTGTGTGTGTGTGTGTTTGTGTGTGTGTATACTATTATTAATACCATCTTACATGTAATTAAGAAAAAAGATATACAGGCACTGAGGCATAGAGATCCACTGGAAAAGTTGAAATGGGTATGGGAGAAAATATGAGAGAGAGCAGATTGGAGGGGGGGATATCCTGTGGGACTGCTGTTTTGGGGGGATGGGTGGGGGAAAAACAGGGAGAAAATTTGTAACTCAAAATCTGGCGGAAACAAATGATGTAAATCAGCAGTTAATAAAGCATTTAAATTAAAAAAAAAAAACAGCAACAACAGTGTATTGAATATTCAATTTAAAAAATCCCAACTGGTAGGAAAAATTTGGATAAGCAAATATTTAGATTAAAAACAACTAAGAAATAGATAAGCAAGTTTATTTCACATGTCTGTGAGCAGTAACAGTGAAACTATTTCATACTACAAATGTAATTCAGGACAGTTCACTGTAGGGCTATTTTTAGAAATTCCTTTGAAATTTTGACCTTCAAAGCTCAATGGAAACTACTCTGTATACGTATTTATTAATGATACTGAAATGCTCTATGGGAAGATAAGGGATATAGTAAAAACAGTTCCACTGTATTTCAGTTGCTTTTTTACTGTGCCTTTTATGAAAGAACTTGCATATTCCTGTCATCTAGATAAGGCATTCTTCTTCCTATTACTTCTGGTACTCACTCAGTTTGTGAAGAATACAACTGTTTCTCTATTTCCACATTTACCTTTCACCACTGCCTGTGTTATTTGAAAAATATTGTTATAGATTTATAAAGCCAAGATTATCAATAGGGTCCCAATCAAGAGTGAGACTACTGAATTGTCAATGACTTAATTTTGAGGAAATTTGAGATTTATACTTGTAAATCTGAATGTAAATATTCTTCTGTGTAAAAAATACACTATGTGCTCAAAAGTCACTACTTCAAAGTAGAATATTCGCATTTATCAGGGTACCTCTTCTAGGAAATGCCCTATAAAACCGTAATTGTTTAAAGACAACTGGTAAATTTTTGATTGCAGCAACTCCCACCAATTTGACTTTAGGAGATTTCTGTCTTACTTTCCTTTGCATAGAATGACTAATGGATTCCCCAAGAAATGATGCCAAAGCTATTTAAATGAAATATACCTCTTTGAAAATGAAAAGACAAACAAAGGGTAAGCTCATTTCTTCTCACTTTATCTATTACAAGTACCATATTGCAGACAAGGGTCAGAAGGTGGAAGAAAAATTATCTGCGACTTCAAAAGGGCACATGAGGATAATAACAAATGGAAGGATATTGATCAGGAAATTGGATCTGTTGAAAATAACTTTAAAACCTACAAAGTAGAGATGAGATTTTCTGGAGTTAATGAGGTGCTTATAAGAGTTTACAAGCTTTATACAAGTGGGCTTATATTTCACAGTAAAATCCACATTTCTGAGGGTGATTCTTTTATCCCATTGTGAACACCCATTGTAGTCCTCAAAATTTCTTAAAATTTGCATGGAATCTAAACTCCTTAATGATAATAACTCTATCCTTAATTGCATTTTTCTTCTACAATCCCTGAAACTTTGTTTTCCCCTAATATCTAGTAATTAAATCATTCAATAGTCTTGAAAAATGTTAAGAAGTAAAAACTTAATCCCTTTTGATTAATACCATGAAGTAAAAAAAGATAATAATCATCAATTAGTATACAGCATTGGAAATTACTCATTTTTTAAAAAAAATTATTGATAGTTCATCAGTTGTTTTGAGAAGTCACAGTAAAACCATTTATTAATGTCATTTAAAAAAACTATTTTATTTACTTATCCTTGAGCATTCACTTAGGTATTAGTGAAAAGTAAAGAATTTATTTAATGATATTTAAAATTTTTTCTTTTAATTATAAAATGTTGGCAAACATTTAATCTTCATTATACAAAGAATAGAAAAAAATAGATTGCATATGAAACCAGGACTTTCTAGTATTCACAATTTGTTTGTTTTAAAGTGTGAATTAAATTTAAAACAATAGTAGCAAATTAATATAGCTTGCTTATGTCCTCTTTTTAAATTCCATCTGCTCTCTTTTCTCTATTTTTAAACATTTCATTAATATTCTTACTTTTTCATCAATAATAATTTTGACATGTTTACATTAAATATCCATATTTGCTGATGTTTGAATACTTCATGATTCATTCCTGATCTTAAATACTATTAAAATAGAATATAATTAGAAGTGATTTTAAAGATTATGTGTTCCAACCTTCTTATTTTAAAAGTGAGGAAACTAAGCCCATGTTAGATCACATAGCTTCAGTCAAGACCTCAATACTAGGAGTACCTTATTTTTTCTACCATATTTTGATATCCCTCCTGATAATAAAAGTATCCAGTTTCAGTGTACATTATAAGTAACATTAAGAATCCCCTATATAATCTTAGCCTTTGGACTGATTTCTTCTTATAATGTCTGCTTTCAGCTGCTCGAGTCCAGAGTTTAGGGAATTTTTTTTCCCAAAAATTTGGGTATAGAAAATAATTTTCTTTCAAAAATTTCAGTGAAATAAAATGCTGAAAACAGATCCCTAATGCATCTTCCTCAGTATACCTGATACTAAAACTCTTGTAAATTTTCAATCTGATCATGAGAATTGAAAAAATATTTCAATATATATATCTACCTCTCATTTTGGTATAGCCATCAGTATCATTGCTTTGGAGAAGGTTATAGAAAGATAATGTGATTGTGAATTATGGTGATAAGGTATGGAAGCAAGTGAGTATTGTATCAATAAATCAAGAGCTGAGTCTTCTTTGGAGGAAAAATAATGTAATTAATTAATTAAGGCAAGTTTTCTCTGTACTTATTTATTGGTCCACCACATAGAGCACTTTCAAGTGTTAATAGATATGAAAAAAGGCTTGGAATTTCCAGGCGTCTCAGAGAAAGTTAAGAACATGGATCTTTTGGTTGGGCATTCTCAATATTATAAACAAGTAGCTCTGGAATTACTTAAAGCGAAAGATTTATATTTGTATGTCAAACGTATGTCTGCTGCAGTCATAAATCTTGATTATATACATTTTAAGACCATTTTGCTCTGTAGTGTTTTTTAGAACAAAACCCGGCTTTATATTTATTTTAAATCAAAATGAATATTTATTTCAGAAGACCTACAGACTTATAATGGTAGAAAGAGCAGCCAGGATTAAAACCTTGGTCTTTTGACTCTCTAACCAGCAGCACTCTTTCTACTGTGCCTCTAACTTGTATCAATTTATATTCCATATCTTCTTGCCATCTTATTATTTTAAAACTATGGCCTGTCATGACAGAAAGCTTAAAGGCCTGGCAGGCTTCTCATTATCTGTGCAGCTGCCCCATTTCTAGCCAAATAATTCTCTCTTCAGTTTGGGGAGATGGTGCCAGTAATATGCAAATGTTGACTTTGATCCACCATTTCCTATTATAATTTGCCTAACCTTGTCATGATTTGACTTTTCACTCATCTTACTCACCCTCACGAAGTTTATATGAACATTTTGAAGCACCATTAAAAAGTCATGATAGCTTAGAATGATAAAAGAGTTTTCTAAGAATCTAATTTTAGATTATACCTTATGGCAATGAAATGAAACATTGTATGGTCCAAGTGAAAATAACTGCCCAACTCCAGAAGAGTGGTCTGCTTATGATTTGGCAGATGCAACCTTTCTACAGAAAAATAATAAGAGAATTTTTAAATTGATGTTCCAGTAGAATAAAAATGATAACATTACCTAAATTAATTTAAAGATTTAATGCTATACCAATCAATCTACCAAGGGGGAAGTTTTCTCAAGCTAGAAAAAAAAATCATAACAAAATTAATTTAAAAGGAAAAAAGGTATAGAATACCAAGGGAAATAAATAAGAACACAACAAGCAGAAATGAAGAGGAAAGCAGCACTTTCAGTTTCTAAGTAATTTATAAAGCAAAAGTTATAAAATTATTTAAAACTGTTTAAAAATAGTAAAGTAGATCAGTGGGACAAACTTGATTATCCAGAAGTGGAAAGGGGCGGCTAGGTGGCACAGTGAGTAAAAGCACCAGCCCTGGAATAGGGAGGAGCCAGGATCAGTTCTGGTCTCAGGTACTTAACACCCATACAAAATAACTGGCTGTGTAACCTTGGGCAAGTTACTTAACCCCAAACGCTTTATTAAAAAAAAAAGGAAGGAAGGAAGCAAAATAAGTCAATAAGGCAGTGTCTAACTAAAGTTGAGAACATCAGTTACTAGAAGAACTCCCTTGTTGACAAGAACTATTAAGAATACTGACAATTGAGGGAGCCAAGATGGCGGGGTAGAAGCATGACCTTCCCACAACTCCAGCTTCCACCCTGCCCAATCCATGTAAAAAGGGGACTCTAAACAAACTTTGGAGCTGCAGAACCCACAAAATGACACAGAGAAGCTAACCTCCCGCTGAGGACAGCCTGGCAGGCCTGCAGGAATCCAGCACAGAGCTCTGGGAGCCAAGCCCAGCCCCACACCAAGGCTTTAGCCCCAGGACAGGCCTGACCAGCTGCTGTCCAGAGGGACTCCAGATCAGCAGCAGCTGTGGCCTTTTCCAGATTTATCAACACATAGACACAAAGGACAAAGTGAAAGGTCAGTATAGTCTGGACTTTGGAACCAGTAAGTGGGAGTGCATGGCTTTTACCGCCAGGGCAAAAAGCCGCTGAGACACCAGCACAGCCAGCCAGCACCATGTGGCGGCTTCAGCTCATGGCCTGCAGAGGGTAGGGGGACCAAGCACCAGTCTGAGGGGTAATCGCTCTTGTTTAACCTGCTTGGATCTGGATTGCTGTCTAGGGTGGAGGTCCTGGGGTGTGTGTCCAGCTTGCAAAAGCATATGGAGACCTCAGAGAAGGCACCCATCTAATACCTCCAGCAGCTGAGAAAACCCCAGCGTTTGGGACAAAAGCTTTCCTGTCTGGTGGCAGAGTCCTACTGTGGCAAAAAGCCCATAAGTCAAGTAATTAAGTGGCAAAATGAGCAGGCAAAGGAAACAAAGCAGACAGAAGATTCCAACAATATACTCCTATTTTGGGGAGAAAAAGGAGCAAAGCATGGAACAGGAGGAAAACAGTGAAGTCAGAACTCCTGCACCAAAAGCTTGAAAGGGAAATACAAGCTGGTTACAGGCCATAGAGGACCTTAAGAAAGATTTTGAAAACCAAATAAGAGAAGTGGAAAAAAAATTGGGAAGAGAAATGAGAACAATGCAAGAAAATTATGAAATGAGAGTCAAAAACCTGACTGAGGAAAATAATACCTTAAAAAAACAGACTGACGCAAATGGCAAAGGAGGCCCAAAGAGGCAATGAGGAGAAGAATGCCTTAAAAAGCCGAATTTGCCTGATGGAAAAAGAATCTTAAAAACTCAATAAGGAGAATCATTGTTTCAGAATTAGATTGGAGCAGATGGAAGGTAATGACTTTATGAGAAATAAAGATGCTGTTAAACAGATCCAAACAAATGAAAGAATAGAAGGCAATGTGAAATATCTCATGGGGAAAACCACTGACCTGGAAAATAGATCCAGGAGAAATAATTTAAAAATTATTGGACTGCCTGAAAGCCATGACCAAAGTTAGAACCTAGAAATCCTCCTCCAGGAAGTTCTCAAAGAAAACTGCCCTGATGTTTTAGTACCAGAGGCCAAAATAGAGGTTGAAAGCATCCACCATTCACCTCCTGAAAAAGATCCCAAAAAGAAAACTCCTAGGAATATTTTAGCCAGGTTCCAGAATTCCCAGATTAAGGAGAGAATATTACAAGCAGCCAGGAGGAAACAGTTTGAATATTGTAGAAACACAATCAAGATAACCCAAGATCTGGCAGCTTCTACACTAAGGGATTGAAGGGCTTGGAATATGATATTCCGGATGGCAAAGGAGCTGGGATTAAAACCAAGAGTCACCTACCCAGTAAAACTGAGTATCATGTTTCAGGGGAAAATATGGTCATTCAGTAGAATACAGGACTTCCAAGCATTCTTGCTGAAAAAACCAGAGTTGAATAGAAAATTTGACATTCAGATACAAGAAGCAAGAGAAGCATGAGAAGGTAAACAGGGAAAAGAAATCATAAGGAACTTATCAAAGTTGAACTATTAACATTCCTACATGGAAAAACAATAATTGTAACTTAGGAAATTTTTTTAGTAGTTGAAGCTATTAGAAATATATATATATTTTTTTCTATATATCAGGGTATATGGGCATATGAATACATATGTGAATGTGTGTATATATGTTTACAGGTATACATAGAGAGAGGGCACAGGACCAATTTAACAGCAAGGAATGATACTGAAAAGGTGAAATTAAGAGGTGAGAGGAATATAATGAGAGGAGATGGGGAGAGACAGAATGGGGTAAATTATCTCATAGAAGAGGCAAGGGAAATGGTTACAATGGAAGGGAAGAATAGGAAGGCAAAAGGGAATGGGTCAACCTTATTCCCATTGAATTTGGATTGAGGAGGGTGTGAAATGCACACTAAATAGGGTATACGACTTACATGAACTGATACAGAATTAAATAATCAGAAGTAGGAAAACAATACTTGTAATTACCATAAGAAAATTAATGTAATTTACTTTTGAAAAACGATAATGAAACTAAAAGTTTTTAATGATCCAAATAGACACAATAGATGAGTTTATAAAAGGTAGCATACTCCTCTGATGGAAGAAATAGGGGATTGTGATTATGAAATATTGCACGTACTCTGAGACACAGTTGTTTGCTTTTTATTTGTTTTCTTTTGATATGCTGTTATCTTTTTTTTTCCTTTTCCTTTAAAAATCTTTTTTAGAGCCAAGATAGCAGAGTACAGGCCAGGACCTGTTAATTATGCTAACATTATCCCTCAAACAACTTTAAAAATAATGTCTGAAATAAAATTTTTGAATGACAGATCCAACAAAAGATGAGAGGGAGACAATTTTTGTAGCTTAAGACAACTTAGGAAGGTCACAGGGAGAGGTCTGTAACACTGGGGTAGGAGCAACCACAAAGCACATAAGGAACACCAGCAGTGAGTCTTGGAAACAGCTGGGACTGTAGTAGCAACATTAGTAGCTTTGGTAACTCTCAGCCAAGAAAATAACAGGGTTGGACAATTGGTCAGAAAGAGGACACAAAGGATGCTTTGTTGTTACTGGGTGAAAATAGTACTTATTAATAATTCTTATGCCCATAAGAATTTCTGGATCACAGTATCAGGGTGGAGAGGATTACTTGAGATTGTGTAGTGTAAAGAGAAGCCCTAACAATTGTGGTTATAGGAGAGCAGGGGATGCAGTCATAATTTCAGGGCCAAGGAGAATTCTAGTACTTGTAGTCATAAGGAAGCAGGAGATCTTAATGGGTAAAAACCAAAGCATAGATCAGGAGAGCACTGACCATACCTGTCTCAGGATAACACCAAGATGAAACATTAAAAACTTGCAGACTCCTGGAATGAGCTCTGAAAATAATAGCGTGAAAAAGCCTGAATCTTGGCAGAGTGCATCCCCACACCCAGATGAGCAGAATCAAACTCTAAAATGAAGTTCAAAGGGAAGAAATAGGCTGGGAAAATGAGCAAATGACCAAAAAAAAAAAAAGAACATGACCATAAAAAGCAACTACAGTGGCAGTAATGACCAAGATATAAACTTACAAAATAACATTTCAAAAATAGATACAAATAAAACCTCCAATTGATGGGCGAAAGTGAAAGTGATTCCAGAAAGTTATGAAAAGAGATTAACAGCTATCTAAAAGACAAACAAAAAACCCTGAAGAAAATAACAGTAAACAACAGAATTAGCCAAATAATAGAAGACACAAACATTCATTTAAGAAAAGAATTCTTTAAAAGGAGAATTTGCAAAAATTAAAAAAAATAAGAGTACACAAGTTCACTAAAGAAAATAATTCCTTAAAAATTGGAATTGGGCAAATGGAAGGTTATGACTCATATGCCTCATTTGTGACATTAAGAAACAATAAAACAAAGGCAAAATAATGAAAAAGAAAGAAAATATGGAATATCCCATTGAAACAACAAAACCAATAAGTAAAGATAATTTAAGAATTGTTTTTCTACCTGAAAGTCATGAAAATAAAAGAGCTTAGACCTCATGTTTCAAGAAGTTAACAAAGAAAACTGCCCCAATATCTTAGATGCAGAGAGAAAAATAGAACATGAAAGAATCCAAAGAATACCTGCTAAAAGAGATCCCCAAATGAAAATTCCCAAGAATATTTCACCCAAATTACAGTGCTCCCAGGTCAAAGAGAAAATATACACAGGCAGAAAGAAACAATTGAAATATTGCAGAGCTGCAGGCAGAATCACACATGATTTAGCAGCTTCTACATTATAGGAGTGGAAGCCTTGAAATATATTCCAGGAGGCAAAATAGCTAGATTACTACCAAGAAAACACCTACCCAGAAAAAATGAACATAATTCTTTGAGAGAAAATTGATATTTAATAAAATAGAGGACTTCCAAACAATCCTAAAAAGGAGACTAGAGCTGAATAGAAAATTTGACATTAAAACACAAGATTGAAGAGAAGCATAAAAAGGTAAAAATGAAAGAGTAATCATAAGGTATTCAAAAATAATTAGCTGTTTACATGCCTATATTGGAAAATGATAACATGTAACTTCTAACCTTATCATTATTAAGGCAGTTAGCAAGGCCTACATGAATTGAAGAAAAGTAAAGTGAAAAAACCTGGAGATCATTGTGTACAGTAAAAGCAATGTTGCAATGATGAGCACTATGAAAGTTTTAGTTGCTCTAATCAATATAATAATCCAACATAATTACAAAGGCCTCATTATCAAAAATACGATCTATCTCCAAAGAGAGAACCAATGAACTCTAAGTGTAAATTGAAGTATGATTTTCTTTCCTTGTTCCTTTAATTTTTGTCATATAGTTAATATAAAAATGTCTTGCATGACTTTAAATGTATAATTGATATCATGGTGCTTGCCTTCTCCGTGGCTGGGAGGGAGGAAGAGAATATACAACTCAAAATTCAAAAAGAAAAAAATGGTAAAAATAAGTAAATAATACATTGAAAAAAATCTTTTTTACCAGGCAACACTCTCAGAGAGGTATACAAGGTTGAGAAAGAAATATATCTGCAGAGTAACTAATAACTTGAGTGACTTGGGCCAGTCTCTAAAAAAATATGAACCTCACTTTTCTCATTCATAAAATGAGATGACGAAGCACAGTAGATAACCTCTGATACCATTATCTCCTGCAAAGGTATCTTATGATTCTAAAAACAATAAATAAAAATTAATATTATTTAAGACAGTATTATATTTTACTGAGTTTGAAAGAAATGAGAATGCATTGACTACTACAGTATTGCCAATGCAATATTCACACCATCCATGATCACTGTAAATATACCAGTATAGTTCTCAATTGCAAAGTATAACAGACTCTCCATATAGAAAATAGAAGAAAAACACTTATTCAAACAACAGAAAACTGAATCTCAAACCAGTAAGCCAATTCCATCATAGTAGCAAAGAAGTTAATAAGCCACAACAGCACAGAGCCACACCATTCTTTAGCTTTCCCACAAACCAACACATGACCAATATTTACTCACAAGCCTTTATCCCTTGGAAGCAATCTCTCCTTTCAACTCTCTAGCTTGCTCTGACTCCTGGCTTTCTGTGGACTCTGCTCCACCTTTCAGCAAACTCCTCCCACAATAGGCTCCTTGTGATTACATTTACCCTATTAGGGGGCAAGATTTATTTTCAAAGCAGGGAAGGTCTTCAAATTCCTTTAGGCTTATTAAGGGGCACAATATCTTCAAATTCCCATTACCATTATAATGGCTAATAAGATAGAGGATAAGGCATTGTTTTTTTTTTTTACCCTAATCCTTATACCTTCTTAAACCTGGTCCAAAACAGAAGTTATGCATAAAATAAATTCCATTTTTCTCCAAATATTAGGACACTAAGAATCATAATGAAGTAAGAACATGTTGAAATAATGGGAAAGTAAATTCCTGCCCCTTAACCACTCATTCAGCATCCCCTCCTTCACTGATCAACAGTTAGGTGTTCTAAGGGATAGAGTGAAAAGCCTGAATACAGGAAGACCTGAGTTCAAATCTAGCCTCCAGCATTTACTGGGTCACCCTGGGAAAAATTACTAACCCACTGTTGTTTACTTCAATTTTCTTAATCTGAAAATGGAGCCAATAATACCTATTTGAAAGAGTTGTTATGAAGACCAGATTAGGAAATAATTTTGAGTGCTTAGAATCGTGCTTGGCACACATTAAGAACTATGTTAGTTATTATCATTATTATTATTATTATTATTATTATTATTATTATTAGTCATTACTGCAGAGAAAGACTGAAGCTGACAATAAATGAATTTCTCATTATGGAATGAGTAAAAGATAATTTTACAATCCAGAGAAACCACTTTCAGCCAGGAAAGGAGTGAGAAAGTGAGTAATAGGGGAATATAAAGAGAAAGAAAGGCTAAAATTACCAAAGATCTCAAGAGGATTAAAACTCTTCAAAGGCCTTGAGCACGATCAAAAAGGGAATATTTGACTTCTAGATCAGCTAGATGATACATATCCATGAAAAAATATTATAAGATAAAGAAAAATGAATCAACACCTGATAAGGCAGAGGATGCTAGATTCCCACTAGAGTTGGGAAATACTAACATGATGTTTTTTTAATAGTTTAAAGGAGAAATAAGAATTGCAAAGAAACAAAAAGGGAATAATTGAGTAGGAATGGAAGTACATGGAAAGTGAAGAATAATCTGGGACAATAGAAGCAAAATCAATACTATTTAATAAAAACTCCTGTATATAACAAAACATTGTTCTAAAAAACAAGATGAGTATAGACAACTTACAAATTATAAAACTTCCAGAAGAACAGAAGCAAAAAACCTGAAAATTTATTGTAATGAATAATATAATAAAATTTTCCAGAACTTATGAATGCAGAATACAAATTGCCTAATGAAGGAATCCACAGATCATGTTAGTCTGATTGCCCAGACCAATTCATAATTCACCAACAACTCATTTATGTACTTATTTTTTCATATGTCATTGTTATCCTTTGTTATCTCTTAACTGCTACTGGATATGAGATCACAGCTTTGGATATGTTTTGATTTTTAAACTCTTCTAGTGGTTTGGAACAAGATTTTTATATGATTTTTAATGGTTTTCAACTCTTCTTTTGAGAACTGTTTGTTTCCTTTGAGCATTTATCCACTGGAGAATGGCAGTTGATCTTACAGATTTGTGCTAGTTCCCCATCTTTGACATCAGATCCTAATCACACATTTGTTATTGTTGTTGAATTGTTTTCAGTCATGTTTCACTCTCCATAACTGAATTTGGGTCGTAGCAAAGATATTGGAGTAGTTTGCCACTTCTCCAACCCATTTTACAGATGAGGAACTGAGGCAGAGGAAAGTTATTTTATCAGGGTTACACAGCTAGTACTGCCTGAGACTAAATTTGAACTCAGGTCCTCCTGACTTCAAGGCCAACTAGTTGTCTTATTTTATGCAAAATTGTGTTTAGTTTTTGTTTCCCCCAATCAACCATTTCACTTCTTCTGCTTGGTGTGTTAATTTGCTTATATGTGCATTTTTCTACTTTCTTCAAGTAAAATTTTCTATTTTTTATGATATCCTTAATATATTTGATTACAAATTTATCTACTCTTATGCTAACTTATATATATAACTATTATGATAACTATTATATATTATAACTTATTATAATATTATAACTTATTATAACTATTTAAAACTTTCTTTTCTTATAGAATGGCTCTTAAAATTCAGAGCATATAGTCATTTTGAACTTACATGGTATGTATTTATGAATGACAGCAGCATTTAGTATATTCCTTCCATGGGCAAAGTATTATTCAAGATGCTAGAGATATAGAAAGAGAAGTAACACAGTCCCTGCTCTTAAGGAGGTCTCATTCTTATGTGGAAAAAAAACAGATTTGGAAGGTTTCAGCTGCAAGTCAGATCGAAAAGCTTCATGGTACTTAGAGTGCAGTGCCAAAATAGATGTTAATCCCTCTTCTTTAATGCTATTGAGCTGATAAAAATGATATCTTTTTTTGATATAGCACCATTGGTCTTCAGTATTAAGAACTTTCCTTTGGGGCCTTGAATAGATATTACTATAGCACGTTCAGGAGCAGCTCTAAGGCTCCATCTCCACAGGGAGTATTTCAAAGGATGATGACTAAGCCCGGCCTAGAAGCATTGCTATTCCCAAGGCTCCTGCATTCAGTGTTCTGAGATGTCTCTTTAAGGGTATGAGGGGAGATGAATGTTAATGTGATGGCAATGAGAGTAGTTTGACTTGCTTGGCACAAGTTGCTTTCTCTCTGTCAGGGTGCCGTGCTGCATCAATCAGGCTAGCTTGCTTGCCCTGTGGTGGCAGTGGGATGGGAGTTAAGGGGATGATAGACCCCTTCTCTATAGGACTTGTTTTCCTGCATGATTGCTATAAAGCTTAGGTTATTAGTTAAAATGGTGGTCTAGGATGTATTGCTACTCCCAGGACCCACCTGCATATCAGCTTGCCACAAAGTAGTTGGTCAGCAGTTTTTGTCTGATAATGATGTGGAAGGTGAGTCCCTTCTCTAAAATGACTTTTCTCTTCAGTGATTGCAGGGTAAACAGGGCTAGAAGCAGGTCTGGTGGTTTGTGAGGCACTCCTATTCCCAAGGTACTTGCTTTCACCATCTTAATCATCTCTACCCTCTGCCAGGAAGCTTATTATTGGGATAACTTCATCATCCTGCAAGATTTCATCAGCCTTGGTGTTTCACCGTTTGAATACTTTCTGACTCTCTGATTGATGGATCAAGCCTTGAATGCTGAACCTCCATATGAAAGACCTCAGCTCAAAACATCTATATTTCTCACCTGCTTTCACGACTGTGGAACTTCTTTTCTGATTAACTTGTCTACCAGGACCTCTCATTAGGTAGTTAGCACTCTCACTCCAATACAGCCCCCTCCCTTGATTTTCAGCTTCTTTTTTTGTGTGTTCTCTTCCTTTATTAGACTGTAAGTCTACACTGATCTCTCACTTTGTCTTTGGCATCTATGGGTTGATAATTCTGGAAACTGCCACAGCTGCTGGTGATCTGAAGTCCCTCCAGCCAGTGGCTGGTTGTAGCCTCCCTGAGGCTAAAACCTCTGTCTCACACAGGCTGGGCTCGGCTACTTGGCTCTAACACAGTGCACTGGCCCCTTGCTTCCAACCTCCCGGGCTGTCTTCAGGGGGCAGTTAGCTTGTCTCTGTCATTTTGAGAGTTCTGTAGCTCCAAAGTCTGTTTAGAGTCATTTTTTAAAACATGAATTGGAGGAGGTAGAAGCAGGAGCACCACGGATGCCCTTTCTACTCTGCCATCTTGACTCCACCCCCATGTATCATTTCTTTATTAGCTTTTTTTTTCTCATCCCTTTCAGACCATTCTGTATGTTGGATAATCATTTCTTTCATACCCACCATGCATTCATTCTGTCCTACATGCTGTTCTTTACTCTTTCTGTAGTCTTTTCTTTCTCTTCTGCCTCAAGCATCTCATCAATTCCTGTGGGTTCAAATGTCATATCTATGCAAATAACTTTTCAGTAGTATAAAACCTTCTTAATCATAGTTACTCATAGCTTTTTAAAAAATTTTTTGTACCCAGCTCCAATTATATTTCCTGGAACATATAGTATGGGGTTCATAAATACTTGTTCTGGGGCGGTCAGGTGGCTCAGTGAGTAATAGCACCGGCCCCAGAGTTGAGACCCCTGGGATCGGTTCTGGCCTCAGATACTTCACACACACACACACACACACACACACACACACACACACAACTGGCCATGTAACCGTTAGCAAGTTACTTAACCCCAATTGCTTAAAAAAAAAAAGGACTTATTCAATTAAGGAGAATGTAAGAAGCAAATACCTGAGAATATACTGCTCATATACATATTTTCCTTCTCAAAACATTCTAATAGATTAGTAGGACATAATTTCCCCTCAGAGAAATAGTTTTTTTTTCCTTTAGGATATTATATATTTTTTTAAATTTTTATCTGAACCTTTCATTTATCATGGATTCCATTAGCATCCTCAATTTGAAAGTGAAATTCACTTGACTGTAGTTCCCAATGTAGGATGCAGGTAAGCATTAGTCTTAGGAACCTGAGTAAAGATGTGAGCAAGGTAGGCTGGAAAGGACATGAGTCAGAAGAAAAAGAATCAAGAAAGTCTAAGAAAGATATGTGAGGTATTTTGGAGGTCCGTATGAGAAAGCTTAATTTGGTGTAGAAATTGCTAGTCACCAGTGATTATTTTGAAGGCACTGCATTAAAATAAAGGTGCTAGGTTTAAAAGAACTGATCCAATCAAATTAAGGATGAATAAACTTGAAGAAAGACATCAGGTGGAGAAAAGTATTAAATAAACTAATTTTAGTAACCCAAGCTAAGAAAAGAAATGGTAGAGATAAAATGGTAATAGAGTTATGGCACACAATACAAATTATATTTATTGCATTAATATATAATTAATGTTTTATTATTTAATGTACTTATGTTTATAAATATATATTTTATGGTATAAATTATCCTTAAAATTTACCTCTTCAATATCTGTATCACAAATATATTTGCTCAGTAATTTCTGAATGCAACTAGAGTTAAAATTGAGAAGACTCCTTTAACTAGTCTCTTTTTCTGATGAGGTTTAAGAGACATTCCAGTAGAATAGATTATAACACTTATTAGATGAAAATGTTTTTGGGTCATGTGCTCCAATTAGGGGTTTATGGGAAATTGCCCATAAACAATATTAATATCTAATAAAAACACTAGAAATTTTGCGAGCCAAAAGGTTCCAGATTTGGAGCTAAATAGTCATCTCTATATTATGGTGTTAAATACCCTACAAAAAATGTTTCCAATTGTATTCATCCCTAATTATTAGAACAACAGCAAAAAAAAACATTTTTAAAACAAACATTACTTATTAAGCTAACTCCTGTTTTATTCGGGAGTTTTAATTGTGATATTAATTATATTTAAATTGGTTTTCAATAAACATTAACAAATAAGTACATAGGCTGGATTTGAATATTAGTTAGAAGGCAATCATTGTTATTCTTGAAATGATGTTTAACTTTTTACTTTAAAATTATATGGCTCACTGAGCTTACCCAGAAATTCCTTATTTACTAAAGTTTTATGAATCTTGTGAAAGACTTCTAAAGGCTAACATTATTAGAAATCTATCTGATTGTCTATCTGGCTTTCTCTTTATCTATCTTGCCATCTGTGTACTTATGTTTTATCACCAGTTGAATGTAAGATTCTATATTATATAGTTATCTGGGTATTATATAAGTACTTAAGTAGTTTTATCATCAGTTGAATGTAAGATTCTATATTTAGATAGATATCTGGGTACTCAGTGGAATCAGAAAAGAGAATTACAGATTAAATAAGTTTATTATTTAAAGTTGACTTTTTTGGAATGTCATATAGACATAGGACATGGAAATTCAATACACAATCAAAATATAGAGCGAACCCATGTATATGTAAGTATATACATATATATATGTGTGTGTGTGTGTATACACTACAAATGCATTCAAACATGTGTTTATATGTGTGTGCATATGTATGTATGGATATGTGTGTGTTTCTTTAGACTGGACTTCTTTGGCTATCAGAATTCAAGTTAAGTTTTGTTTTGTTTTAAGCTGTATTACAGTTTTTAGTTAATAACAAATTAAAATTAGAGTCATGCTTTATATATTACATGAGATCCATTGGACTAAGAATATTTAGAGGCTTTTGACTCACTTCAGTCCACACCCAGAAGGACACCAAAAGGATACACATATGATGATCCTAGGAACCACATGTTTTAAGAAGGCTTCTAGTATTGAATGCTTATAAATATGGCTACTGATTTTCAGATTTATCACATTGTCATAGATTTAGAAATGACAGAGAAAAAAGATTTTCAGGCTTTCATTCCAGCCTTTGAAGAGTCTATAGGCACCAGTGGGCCACTTGGGCCATTCACCTGTGTGGTAGGAGCAGTTTGCTCACTTTATAGAAATTAGATCCACTTCCCCAAAAAGGTTTCAATCCTCAGTGGTTTCAGCTTACTCTTCATTGTATATGTGGAGAAACTGTGGTCCAAGAATTGCATTGCCCAAGGTTCATAGATACCAATTCACAGAAGTGTCATTTGAACTTACATGGTCTGAATTTAAATTAAGTTTTGTTTTTGTTTGTTTGTTCATTATTTATATACTGTATCACAGTATCATGTTGAACAAACTCAAGTTTTTAGTTAATAATATATCATATTATTATATAACTTAGAATCATACTTTTTGATATTGCATGAGATCCATGACACCAATCTTTACCAATAATATTTTTAAAACTTTTTAAGAGTTCCCAATTTGACATAGGCAATTTATATTATACTGCTTAAACTCATTTGATTGCAATTTCAAAACGAAACCAACCAAAAAATGTGACACCCCAAAGAAAAAAAAATAATAAGACAAAATCAAGTTGCATTAAAATGAAAGTCTAGTATCCATAAAAAGGGAGGTCTTATTCACACTGTGGTCTCTGCTGGTCAGCCCATTTAAGGTGAACCATGCATTTTCTCAGAATCCAAAGGAGATATATTAGTATGGCAAAAGTTGTACTTCAACTGTCATATGATAAATCATTGAAGGAACAAGAAATGTTTAGGCTTGGAAATAAAATATTTTAAAAGGACATTGCAACAGCCTTCAATTATCAGTTGCCATTTCCAAGAAAACATCACATTCATTCCATATAAATGCAAATTATAGAATTATAAGTGATGCCAAAAAGTTACAAGAACTATTTGACTCAGTGTAAAGAATGTTGTAATAGTCAGAGATTCTTTAAAAGAAGTAGACTAGTTGTTAGGTCCTGAGCACTTCTCATGTGAAGTGTTCAAACAGAGTACTCATTGCTTATCTATAAAAGATGCAACAGTCAAAATTCATACCTGGGATTAAAGGTCCAATTAATTCCCTCTAAAATCCATTCAAATTTAGGTTTCTATGATATCATGAATTATAGAATTTTTGTTATAGAACCAGAAGAAATTTCGCAGCTTAAATAGTTCAACTTACTTCACTTTACAGAGGGGGAAACTGACACCCAAGTACCTTAAATGACATACAAAAGTCATGCAAGTAATAAACATAGGAGACAGTATTGGAACCCAAGCTTTCTGAATTCAGTGTATAACACTTTGGACTATGAAAATTTTCCCAGAAGTCACTTTTTGCTCTTACTTTTAGGTGTGTACATAAAATTAACAATTCATAAGTTTAGTTGATTTTATACAATGTTATGAACTATCAAGGTTTTTTTTTTACTTTTTGTCTAATAATACTTTCATATATTGTTAGATATATAATATTTTAAATGTTATTGGAATTTTTATTTAAGTATTTATGGAAGCAGATTGAAGTAGATAGAATACTGGTCTTGGAAGTACAGAAAACTAGCTACTATTTGACCACTACTATGTGTGTGATCCTGGGTAAAACAAACTTCCTCTCAATGTTAACACTACTCTTTAAGATTTATTTTCTAAATCATGGATAGATTTAGATCTTGGGAAGAAGTTGCTAAAAGGTAATTTGGAGATTTTTATTTTTCCTAGAAGATGTACAAAATAAAATAAAAGCCCACCTATCTAGAAATATTTGAGCACAGTTAACCCTGAAAGCAAGTAGCTTGCTTACGGGAAGCAATTGAGTCTCATTCCACATAGATGCAGATTTCTATAAAGTTATAAAGGAAGCATGGCATAGTAGAAAGGACTTGGACATGAAGGATCCAGTAAACCTCAGTTCTAGTCTGTTTTGCCTGGTAATAGCTATGTGACTTGAACAACTCACTTCTACTCTGTGTGTCTCAGTTTCTCCTCATGTAAGATTAGATGATTTCTAAGGATGTATCTATTCTGTAAGATGTTGAACAAATACTTTATTACTTCAGTGGAGCTGAATTCACATCCATGGGGGTATGGAGCACGTCCTATCCATCCCTATTTATTCTGTGTGACTTTTATGCAGTGCCTTATGAGTCCATTCAACAGGATAGAGGCTTTCATCTCAGCCTTTGATGAGTCAATAGACACCAGTGTGCCGCTTTGGCAATTCGCATGGTGGTAGGAACAAAATTCTCATCTCCATCTAAATTAGATGAAATTCCCTGAAAAGGTTCTGAACTTAACAGACTTAAGGCTCAAGCTGTTGACACCATTTGCTGGTATTTTAATTCATTCACAAGGAAGTGCAAGTGCTCTCTTGGCAGTCCATGATATCAAACTCAGGAAAGAAATCTTTGCTCACCTGAATCAATTTGGGGTGTTTCAATATTTACTTTTGTGGATGTCTTTCTCGTACCATGGCTAAGTAAATCTCCTTGTTTTAACTGTTGAATGACTGAAAATTTTCTCATTCTATTCCAATACTGAATATAAGAAACTGAGTCAAGCCTAACCCAGAACTATTGTTCTGTGTTCATGCTACTTATTAACCCACCATTGTTTACAATAATACATATTCTGTGTAGTTTCCTACCCGGCACTTCTTATGTACAAGTCATCATTTGCATTTTACATATTCCCTAAATGTTTTTTTTTTCATTCCCTTTATGTTTCCTTAAATTTAGACCCTCAGGATTTTACCTCCATATAGCATCACCAGGTAAATAATGGTGCTAAAGATAAGTATTTGTTTCTGATGGAAGTGTATGGCTTTTGAAAATGCTGTACAATGTTTCAAAAGTCTATCTAGTTCATTTTCTTCCTCTACTTAAACTCTGGACTCAGTTCATTATCTACACTTAGTGTCTTCCTTTGGAGACAGATCAGATACTGATTTTAAAATGTCTTATTGCTATCCATTTTCTGAAAAAAAAAACATTTATAAAACTTGTGGTCTGAACCAAATGACATTATATATCATATTGCTTTGATTTGTCCTTTTTTAAGTTTGTTTAAGGTAATTTTATATAACCTTAATTTATTTAAGCCATTTTTCTTTGGGGAAGAAGAAGAGGGAGAGGGAGACAGAGAAAGAGAGATACAGAGACAAAGAAACATGAAGAGAGGAAAAGAAAAGTGGAGACAGAGAAAAAGAGACATACACAGAGAGCAAAAGAAAGGGAGGGAGAGAGACAGATAGAAAGACAGAGTCCCACAGAGAGAGACAGAGATGCAGAGAGAGGCAAAGGTAAAGAGAGGAAAAAAGGGAAGAGAGACAGAGAGTGGTAGAGAAGGAAGGAGAGACAGAGAGACAAACAAAAAGAGTAAAAGAGACAGGGAGACATAGGGAGAAAGAGACAAACAGAGACAGAGAGATACAGAAAGACAGAGACAAAGAGAAAACTTGAATATAGGTTTATAGTTAAGTCTAGGGCAATTTGTCCACAGGATCACCTTTGTCCTTCCCCATAGTCAGATATTGTGTCCACTTATTTACAACAAATATTCTCTTATAATTCTATAAAAAATCATCTTATCTATATCTGGAAATGACATTTGTTATAAATAATAGACAGCAAATAAAGAAGATTTATGGATAAGCAATACCAGTTCACCAGCAGTGTTGCAAAGTATGGGGAAGTAGAGAAAGAATAAATTCACCTGGTCAGTCTTAGCACAAAAGCAAATTCTGTCTATATGGGTCACTACTTGACTGCATCAGTGAGCCAGAGAAAAACCC
Source organism: Petaurus breviceps papuanus (assembly GCF_028583685.1). Taxonomy (NCBI): domain Eukaryota; kingdom Metazoa; phylum Chordata; class Mammalia; order Diprotodontia; family Petauridae; genus Petaurus; species Petaurus breviceps. Next base: position 62,728,308 of record NW_027187391.1, read on the forward strand.
AATGGATCATAGTCCATATCAGGGAAGTAATATTCTTCCCTTACAAGGCATCCATCACTGGCACAGGCTCTATCACGTGTCCAACACTCTGGGTCCCTATCTGCTCTGTGGAGCTCAAAAGTTTCTAGGCTTTTCTTCTGCCCACTAGAACCTGGATCCTATGATCCTTCAACTAGAGTTGAGGGTGGTTGTGGGTAACTACACATAATAATGATAATAATAACTAGCATGTCTATATTATATTAAGCTTTGCAGCACTTCATAGATATCTCCCTGGATCCTCATAAATAATTTTTATAAATTATTATTATTTCCATTTTACATGTAAAGTAACTTAGGCTGAAAGAAGTTTAGTAACTTCTTCAAGAAACTACCCTTCCAAGGAATTATATTTAGTACAAAGTTTAAAAAACAAAAAAGGAAGTGCATCCAAAGAGCAGTGAGCTGAAAATATAGAAGCCACAGGGTCAGTCCAGCTTCTATAGGTCTGTACAAAACTGGCCTGTGTGTGTAGAGGAAGAAGAAAAAAACAGAAGTGAAGAAGTAATAGAAGGTTTTCAGTTAATATCCTTTGACTAAAAAAATGGCTATGGAAAATTTCTTTTACTATTTATCTCATTTATTAGGACCCAGGACATGTCAGTATCATGGGGTGTATACTGCCAAAGCTGCTTCAGGTTTCTGGAAGCTCTAATATTATGATTAGATTAGTTCATTCTTAGTTGTAGCATGGACTATTTGGGAATATAATTTCTTCATTATTATAACTGTGTGTAACCACTGGCCATTTTTTAAAGCACTGTGTATGTAAGAAGGATTACAAAAGATATCATTTAGGTAACAGATGCCAGTGGGATGAGGGAAAAGGAGATGGACTGGTCATATAGCAAGATTCAGAGAACAGATGGACACACTGAGTGAAACCCAGGTACCCTAAGATGCTAAATGAGCACAAACTAGACCTCCAGCACATTAATGAAATCCTCTGTAAAGATTTATTGGAGGATTGGAATGTGTATCAGTGGCATAGACTTAGAAGACACAGAGGAATTTAGAGAAAATTATGGAACATTTTGTGTATTGAAGTATAAGGGTATGGGAGAATCAACGAATTATCTAAATGATTTAAGGTCTCTCTCAATTACTTTTGCATGTACCAAGAAATTTTTGAGGAGGGGAATTTGAGGTTAGGTGAGGGATATCTCGATTTGTCATTGCCCTAATGTTGGGAACTCCTATCAAGGTAACTCTTTCTACCAATGCAGATTAACAACTTCTCTGCAAATTTTATCTTGAGAGTTACCTGGGGGCAATGAAAAAATGGATGATTTATACATAGCCAGTTTATTGCAGAGGTGGGATTATAGATGGATTTTGGTCCTGTTGATTGTGAGACTAATATGCAACACTTCTACTCAGTAGATAAAAGTGAAATTTTGTTTATAATATTGAGATAATGGCATTTAATCAATTCTTTAAAATCACACCTTGGAATACGTACTATATCTAAGACAATCATGCTAAGCCCTTTCTGGGATAGGCACACCAAAGACCAAATGTCCCTACATTTAAAGGGGACATGTTATCTATTTTAATATGAATGAATAGAATACTTTGAAGAACTATTTGGAGTAGAGTTATATTTGATATTGAGATTCTATAGACTTTATAAGTCCACTGGCAAAGAGGCAAAATATTTAAGGTATAGAATGAGTGTATATATACATATATATATATATACATACACACACACATGCACACACACATACATATATATATATATGTAGCTAGTATGAGAATTTGTTTTGATTATTGATAAAGGATTTATTTTAATTGTCTCTCTTTTTCTCCTTGCAAGAGAGGAACAGAGGTTTCAAGGGAGAGAAAATAAAACTTTCTGTCCATTAAAAAACACTGTAAAATAGAGAAACTTGGGGTGGGGTAGAATGTTGTATGTACTTTAAGACAAGGTCATTGTCTTATCATATACAAAGTCATTGTATTGTTAATTCTGCTTAATTGTTTTACTTTCTTACAAGAAGCCTCTCAAGCACTGAAAAAGAACAAGTTCTCTTCATATTTATATCTTTAGCAAAATGCTTCCCCATAACTATAAAATTGGCACATGCATTCTATCTGATCAAATAAAATAGTGGTTTAATGGTCTTTGGTACTGCTGTTTGTGTGACTGCCTACATAGTTTGCCCTTTATTCTTCTTATTGTACCCAGAGGATTCTATCAAAAGACCATGTACAAGAATATAAAGTAAAATATAACATAAAAAAGGAACTCAGAGAATCTAGTGACCTGCAAAAAATATTCCTTGTGAAACTAATGACCTAGGACTGATTCTAAATCTCAGAGCATTGAGTGTGGCACACAGGCCTTAAAATGGACATGGAGCCACTGATCCAAGTAGAAGATTAAATAGCACAATATATTAAAAGAAACATAAGGCATAATAAGAGGACTTGACTTTCCCTCCCTGTCAGGAGTGACATTCTGATGTTCACCGAAATCTGCAGCTGATACAATCTTCTTTCAAAGTGTTTTATATTCTCTGCTTGTTTGGTGTCAGGTTAGGTTATACCCTTCCCATATTTAAAGAAGCCAGAAGAAAGTATTTATGCAGCAAGTCAAATATTGATACATGCGAGCAAAATGAGCTATCATACTGTATTATCACAGGTTTATATGGAGTTATTAGTGTACTGGCTCCTTGGGACAAATAGCAAAACAAGATTTTGAATGCTTGGAGCACTCTATTGTCTATAGGCTGAACTTTAGAGATAATTAGTACAATAAACTCTCAGACTAATTGGCACTTCACTCATTAATGGCACAGAAATTCTTTGTAATATGTCCTATTAAGAAGATAAATTAAAATTTCACCAGGCTATTCAAGAATTCAAATCATTAGCTTCCCATTCTATAATCAATAAGAAATTGATAGGCCTAAGAACTTAGTGATAAAACAAAGAATAGGGATCAACAACACATAGGTAAAGATTTAATCAATAGCAAAACTTATTCATGCAGGGAATTGCAATTTTATTCAATTTGACAGAAAAATAGCTTCTTTGTCTTTTTTCATTGAGAACAGAGGGGCAGAGGTCAAATATGCATAATGAATGTGAATCTAAAATTTCTTTAGATCAAAAAACCCTTGAAGCTCAGAAATTCATTTTTAAACAGATATAGGATCCCCAGCGTAAAGCCCAACAGACATCATTAGAAATTATGGATGAGCAGTTACAATGCTGTTAGGGACTGCAAGCCCTGTTTCTACATAACATCTATTAGGAGAGCCCAAAATAATATCACAATAAGTTCTGTTTACATAATCAATTGATTACTTTTACTTTTATGTCTCCCCAGCTTTGTCTTTAAAAGAAAAGATGATGTCATCACTAACATTCAATCTGTCCTTACCCCAAACCATATTTTGAAGAACAACCACCATTTATAAAGAACTTTAAATTTCCAGAATGTTTTATATAAATTAAATTCTTTGACCATCATGACAACTTTTTGAAGGACAAGTTATTCTGACCCACTGACAAATGAAGAACCTGAAGCTCAAAAAGCCTTACAATTTGGTAAAGATCACCTAGCCAGAATGTGACCGAGGTGGGATTTAGACCGAGGCCTTCCATATTTCAATTCTGTTTCAGATCTGCTAGGCTGTATTACTTAAGAGAAATAGGAGTAAGAGGAAGATTAGGGAAATATAAGAAAGAGGAAGAAGAGAAAGAAAAGGAAGAGGACTTGGAGAAAGAGGAGAAAAAATAAAAGGAATTAAATTGCTTCAATTTTATCCACTGGCAATACTTATGGATGTAGATTACATTTTGAAAATTTATTAGAAGCAATTCATCAAATCAAGGACAGTTTCCTAGGCACTAAGGAAAAATCATGTTTTTAAGAATGTCCCAAAGGATGGTATTTTAACTTTCCTAATTGCATATAAGGAAGGTATAGTTGATAATTAACATAGGATTTCTTTGTTGTTTTTCTTTCCCTCAATTCCACAGACTAAATGTTGGTTTGCTTAAATCTAGCTATCAGCTTTATCAGGAATGAACTACACTCCTCTAGTGTAGAAAAAAATACTTTATAAAACAACCTCCTTATGTAATGCAAATGCAGTTTGATTTATGACTGATCATTAATAGCCTTTAATCAAAGTACAACCTGTTAGACACATCTTGAGCTACTATCAAGATAAGAGATAAGAATGCTTTCAAAATCACTCTTATTTACTACAGAATTTACTCCATGGGCCACCTTCAGCTATTACTTCATCAATGCTTTGTAGTCTGCAGATTACCTGTGGCAAAATTGTGGTTGGTGATGGTGGAGGTAGTGTGGTAGTTGATATTGTTGGTTTTTTAAGTCCAAATAATAAAAGTATTATGTACGTGCATGTCATATAAAGTAATTGGTAGGATTCATTAATGTAGTGTAGACAATGATAAGAAAATGAAGAAGAACCAATGACTATTTGAAGCAATGTAACAGAGAGGTGAGGGGGCCTAATGAAGAGTGCTGGAGTAAGAATTAGGAAAACTGAAGTTCAATTCCTGCCTTTAATATTTACTAGTTCTATGATCACAAGAAAGTCACTTAACCTCTATAAGCTTAAAACAATGTTTCTGACTATAAATTATAGATGATTTGAAAATGTGGTATGGCTCCATAAGTACCACTGGAGAAGAGGTCATCCAGTAGTGGTCAAGAGAAGATTGCATGAGTAGTACAAAAGAGGAATACAAAGATAGCCATTTTTAACCTGTTACAAATAGTGTGTTTTATTGTCTTCCCAGTTGAATATTACCATCACATGTAGAGAACCTTCCAAATCTTATTAAACCTAAGACCAAAATTTGGGCTAAGTTATTCATGTGAGGACAAATGATAACACCAAGAGGAATCCAGAAATGATAGCTAGGGATTATGAAGTCCTGGGCAAGAAAGTCTTGTTCTTAAGTGTCAAGTGTTACTTAAAATTTGCTATTACTGCTTAAGTTAGAGGAAGAAAAAACAAAGGAAGGAAGGAAGGAAGGAAGGAAGGAAGGAAGGAAGGAAGGAAG
>NW_027187391.1:62733411-62778841 GCF_028583685.1 Petaurus breviceps papuanus
AAGGAAGGAAGGAAGGAAGGAAGGAAGGAAGGAAGGAAGGAAGGAAGGAAGTCAAAATTGAAACAGTGAATAATATCTGGTTAAGAAGATGGTTCCTGATTGGGGAGTAGGTATTCATGGCTGTTGTCTCTACTGCTAGGGAGTCTGAAGCTATTACATTACTTGAGTTCAGGATTTCTGAAATACAGTAAGGTTAAAGGTGCTTGGTGTTGCCACCAACACAAGTATAGTTAGTCCCTGAAAGTAAATAACCACCACACTGCTTTAGGAGATATGAATTAGCCTACTTTAGAAAAATGCAGCAGAATAAAGTTTCTGTGAAGATAATAACTATTGAGATCAGCCCCATAAATGTATCCTGTACTTTCAATCTGGGCAAGATAGGGAGAAAAAAAATCTCAAAAAAAATTTTTTATATTTCAGATTTGTATCTCTGGACTACAGCTAAAATATAAGAATGAGATAATTTTCTGCTAGTGATGGAGTACAGTTAATAAGGGCAAGAGTAGAGTTCTGTAGTGACTATAATAATATGTAGCACCCTCTTAAACTGGACATTCATACTTAAAGACTGGGGTCCCCAGAGAGTCAATAGACTACTTGTCCCCTCAAGGTACTGTGGGTAACATTTTGGTTTCTAGTACTATCCCTCATAGCCTCCTACCAGTATAATACCTATTATCAATTAGCCTATTGAACTTCACTAAGTTTTAGAAAAGGAATCTACTGTATAAAGATAAAAAAAAATAAATTGGTATAAACATACCCTCTAACTAGGGGCCATACTCTCCCTTTGTTCATACCAAGTTCCTGGGAGTAAATGGGGCAAATTTTAGAACAAAGATAGTGAGACATATGTCTAGAAAATGTGTGGCAAATGTATCTCTCTTACTGTCTAGCGTTGGTTGCATTTTTGCCCCTTTGTGAGTTTTTTTGTGAACTTTGCTGCCCAAAATGGTGTCAGTGTTGGTTGAGTTGTTCCATTGCTCATATGTACTGGGTCCTCACTGGATACAGGATCATGATCAATCTATAGCTTGGTGATGCTGATCTGCTATTAGTCCAACCCCTCAAACTTCTGCTAATATTCTCTCTCCTCCACTTCATTTGGCTATAGTACTGAGAGAGGGAAAGTTATCAGATGTCAAGTCCATCTCTACATATCATAACACTCCAAACACTGCCTGGACACATCAATATCAAGTATGGTGTTCAGTTACCTCCTGACTCCTTTGGATTTCTGACAGAACCTTTTGATCTTCCAAATGTAAAAAGCTGCCTGTGTACTCCTACCTTGGCAAGCTCATTAAATTAAGATCAAGGGAAAAAATGAAGACAAAGACAGAGAGATGGCCATGAACCCTGAGACACATGAAGTCTTGGAGAGAGAATGTGACCAGAGGCTCACTCCCAATCCAGTAGCTTGAAGTAGCCCTCCTGACTTGAAGTCACCAATAAAAGTGATAGATGGATTGTTTTATGAATATTCAACTTCAGTTTGTTGTTTCCTGAGTTATCAGTTTTTATGGCTCTACAGACAATTAGAAGTATTTTCATCATCAGCACACTACCATCCCCTAGGTCACTCATGACCAGAAATTATCTCCTTAATTTTAATGTGGCAGAATTAGAAGGAGACAGAGATCATGTGGGCATGCTCTACTTATTGAAAGTAAGTGGAGGATATCTATTCATGCTTCAATAGCTGGCCTTCACTGTTCAGTTACACACTGTAGTACAAATATGTGGATTTGGAACCCTTTGACTCTGTTCAAGAAAATCATATCAAGGAATGGAATAAAACTACTCAGTATATCTGCAAACCCAGTTACCTCAGTGTATCAGGCACAACTCAGGAACAACAATGCCAGTAAAGACTGCCAGTAATTCATAAAATAAAGTACCCAGGAAGAATATAATAAATCAATAAAATTCTCTTTCAGATGCCTCTACACAAATGCATGAAGTATGCCAAACAGATGAGGGGCAGTTACATGGAATGGTGGATGGAAAGTGTTGCATATGGAGTCGAGAACACCTGAGTTGAAATCCAGCTTCAACAACTTACTAAGTTTGTGACCCTAGGCAAGTCTATTTGTCTCCTCTATAAAACATGGATAATAACAACACCTATATCCTTAGGTTGCTGGAAGGACAGAATGGATAATATTTGTAAAGCATTTTAGAAAATGTATATATACATATAAATGCTAGGCAAAAAAAATGAACGAGTCCTCACATGTATCACTGGGACTTGCTTTAGTTGTATTAACAGAAATAACATGGATGGATATACATATGTTTCTATATTATTCAAAATGATCAGAATAAGTGAAAATATCATCATAATACTGTTTATTAATAATATTGTATTATGTGAGAACATTAGTGAACCAGAGGCAGAAAACATTGTACAGAGCAGTGGTGTAAAACTCATATATAAATGGAGCCACTACCTGGGGGAGATATACTGACTTAGAAAACTATATATTAACATTGCCTGTGTTATATTGTATTTTATTTACTTTGCTAAACATTCCCCAACTGCATTTTACAATGCCTAGGCCCCATCAAGGAGTTTTATGTGACTCCATGTCAGGTGTGTATTTGATTTCTCTGGCACAAATAATTTTGCTGAGAATAAAAGAAATAGAAAAAAATATATTTCTATGAGACTATACTGCAGACCATCTGGAAAAAAAGAATTAAATGAGGAGTTTAAAAAACAGATCACAAACCTGGCACAGAAGCATGATATGGTTGTGATCAGAACTTCAACTATCTAGGCGTTGGCTGGGCTCTCTCCAGATTAGAGCAACTGATAAATACTCAATTTCCTCTAGTAATAATTTTAATAGAATGGAAGTAGTGTCAAGGAGGAGTTGGAATGGATAATTTAATGGATTTCAACAAATAAAACATGAATGGTCAGTTAAGTTGAATTTATGAGAAATCTGGGGAAAAATAAGATAGTTTTATTTAACATTTCCCCTAGGTTTTTTCATAGAATAGATATCTCGTGGATTAAAATTGTACTACAGAAACGAGTTTATGAGTGATAGAAAACAAGATTTAAATTAAAAATAGGTATTTTTAATTAAAAAGAAAAGGATGAACTATCTAAAGAGATACATATAGATTGGGAATTAATTGAATAACTTAGAGGTTTGAAATAAATTTCATATGTGTATATGCATATGTGTGAATAATCTTTATATGAATTATATATTCCAATATATCCTTTCTACATACCTCCAAGACAACCAAACATTTTAGACAAATAATAAAAGAATAGAGAGGTACAAAGTCAATCAAAACAAATTAATACAATAAAGGAAAAAAGGAAGTCTAACATTATTAGAAGTGTTACTCATAGTTTTCCCCATCTGCAAAGAAGGTGGGGAATGCCCTCTCATTCTTCTTCTTTGGGATTTAGTCCATCCATTTTAAAATTCACAGAATTTCATTTAACTATCTTTGTTCTTTTTATTTACATTTTTCTTGACATTGTTTGTACTCCCCACCTTTTCCTTACTTCATTTTGCATCAGTTCATATAATTTTTTCTGTATCCATCATATTCATTATTTTCAATCTCAGAATTATAACATGTTATATTCATATAATACACTACTTCAGTCCTTCCTTAATCAATTGAGCATTTACTTTATTTCAGTTTCTAGACCAATATATATTGTGTTGTTATGTTTTTTTTCTTGGTGTTTTTCCTTTTTCTTTCACCTTCTAGAGGTATACACTTATCAGTCGACTCTCTGGGTCAGAGTATTGACATTTTTGTTACATTCTTAGCATAATTTGAAACTGTTTTTCAGAATATTTTGACTAATTTAGAATTCCATCAGTAGTGAAAAGGTGTGTACATCTTTCTATAGTACCTCTAATGTGTAATACTTTCATCATTTATCATCTTTACCTCTTTTGTTGGTGTAAGATCAAATTTCAAAGTTATTTTAATATGCATTTTTATTCTTATTAATGATTTAGAACATTCTTTCATATAATTATTGAGTTTGCAATTCTTTTGAGAAGTGTTATTCATATTATTTAACCACTTATCTATTACAAAATGACTTTAGGTATTATATATCTATTAGTCACTTAAATATTAGTATATCACACTGTTATCAGAGATATTCGACAAAAAAAATCTTATTGAATCATTTCCCTTTTAATTCTAATTGTCTTACTTTTGATCTTGGAATAGTTTCGGTATTGTAATTAAGTAAAATTATCACCTTTATTCCTTATTTAGTTGAGAACTCAATCCTTAAATAAAGCTGTGCAAAGTAAAAGGTACTCTATTTGGTTCACTTTATCTTAAATAAAAAAAATCATATGACCTTTCATGTCCAGAAAGCACCTACAGCTCAAAATGCCTCATGTTTTCAGGTCTCTGGTGAGATGAAAAATTACAAAGTAGATTATCATGGTATTAAAGAAATCACTTTGAAGATTTGATTATGATTTTTAATATTAAGGACACTTTTAAAAATGTTATAGTATATAAGGTATTGCTCTAAACTACATATTTGCCAGTCTACTTTCTACAAATAATTCATATTAAGGGGTTTGGTGCATTCTGGACTATTCAAGTCAACTATTTCTGATTCTGGCCTTGTCCTACTAATTTAATTCTCTAATTTTTTATCCAATATCAAAAGGTTGTTTTTTTAATGATTACTACTTTAGTTATCAGATATCTGCAAGGCATATTTTCCTTTCATTTTTACATTTTTTCCCTCATTGTTTCCTTCAGTATTCTAGATTTTTTTTCTCTTCTAGATGAATATTAATTTGTCAGACTCTAAAGATATGTCATTAGTAGTTTGATTATTGTAGAATTAAATATTTAATTTAGGTAGTATACACATGTATACATATGTGTATATGGGTCTCTATGACTATGTCTATATATGTATGTGTGTATTATTTCTGTATATATGTTTATACATACACACATATAGACATGACCCAGCCATGATCACTGAATTTTCTTCCATTTATGTCATTTTCCCCCTTTTTCTAAGGAGCATTTTGTTACTACACTTATGCAGGTCTTGTGTGTATCTTGGTAAACTGACTCAGGTATTTTGTGCAATTTCTAAATATTTTGAATGGGATTTCCCTTTCTATTATTCCATTATAGGCTTTTGGGCCTTTAGAAATACTGTTAATTATCATGAGTTTCTTTTCTTTTTTTTATTTTTGGAGGGGCAATTGGGATTAAGTGATTTGCCCAAGGTCACATGGCTAATTTTGTGTTAAATGTCTGAGGCTGGATTTGAACTCAGGTCCTCCTGACTCCAGGGCTGGTTCTCTATTCACTGTACCACCTAGAGGCTCCAAGGTTATTTTCTTTATTTACTGAAAGCATTATCTCAGTTTCTTCTTGGTTATCTAAGAATTTTCTAAGTAAGTCATCATGTCATCAGTACATAGACAGTTTTACCCCTTGTTTTCTAGTGAACCAGTCAATAAAGATTAATTAAGGACTGTGTCAGAGTCTGTGTTAAACTCTGGAATCATAATGTTATCTAAACAGCCATTACCCTCAATGAGTTAATATTTTTATAAGGGAAGACAAAACATAAGGATATATACAAGATACAAGAAAATTTAGATAGAAGATAAGCTTAGAGGGAAAAGTTCTAGTACCTCAAAGGACTATAAAAAGCCTCCTAAAGCTGGGCAGCTAGGTTTTCAAGGAAGAAAAATAAAAGACTCTAGGATCCATGAAGCTAGTTAAAGCAGTGGACTGATCTCTGGGCCCGGAGTCAGGAAGACCTGAGTTCAAAACCAGCTTTAGCAACTTAGTAGATGTTGGATCCTGAACAAGTCACTTAACCTTTGACTGCTTCAGTTTCATTTGTAAAATGGGGATAATAATAGAGCCTAATTCCCAGTGCTATTGTTGAGGATAAATGACATATTTGTAAAGCACTTTTCAAAAGTCCTGGCAACTAGACATCAGGAATTGGGAATTCTGAAGAAATCACAAAACCGATATATCCAAAAAAAAAATACTACTATTCCTTCTCCCCGCAAAAAATTCCTATTACTTTTCATCACCATTCTATGAGTTACCAAGATATCCATTTATCTACACACACATATATGCATGTGTATGTCTAAATGTGTATATATGTGTATGTACTTATGTACATGTATGTGCATGTATCTTGATGTAATCCTTGATCATTAAGGGGCATTCCTTCTACATATTTAATATGTTGCTGTCTTCTAATTTATGCCTTCAAAAATTCTCTTGTAAGTAACCACATCTCTCATCTTACATGCCTTCCACTCTAGTTCAATTCCTCTTTACCTCTTGCCTAAATTATTGAAGAGTTTTCTAAAAGTTCTCTGCTGTAAATATTTCCCAGTTCTATGTGATTACCCAGCCAAAGTGATTTTCCTAAAACATAGTTCTTATCATATCACCTTTCCCTTCCCATACTATGTACATTAAATTAATTAAAAAATCATAAGGCATCTGAATTGAACACATTATGCCCCCCACCCCTAAAGTTTCCTTTACCCTTATGTCTGTAGAGGACAACATCATTCTCCTAGTCCCTCAGGATTGAAACCTAATTATCTCCAACAACTCATTGTTTTTCAATACTCATAGCCAATCTATTGGCAAGATATGTTGATTTCACCTTTATGATGTTCCTCCAAAGCTCCCACTTCTCTCCTCTGAGACTGTAACCCCTCTGGTATAGGCCCTCTTAACCTCAGATTTTGACTACTACATCAGATTTCTGGTGCATCTGCTTGCTTCAGTCTCCACTCCAATTCATGCTCCATTTTATCACTAAATTGATTTTCTAAAAAATGCAAATCTGAACATGTCACCTCCTACACAATGAACACTGGTGGCACCCTATCACTTCCAAGATCAAATACAAAATTCTCTATTTGGTTCTTCATAATCTGCCCCCCTCCCCACACACACACCTTTTCCGTCTTCCTACAGCTTACTCCTGCCACATTCTCTTCAGTCCAATGACACTGTCCAGCCAGCACCATGTGGCAATTTCAGGGACCAAGCACCAGACTGAGGGGTAATCACTCTTGCTTTAACCTGCTTGGATCTGGATTGCAATCTAGGGTGGAGGTCCTGGGGTGTGTGTCCAGCTTGCCAGAGTGTGTGGAGACCTCAGAGAGGGCACCCATCTAATACCTCCGGCAGCTGAGAAAACCCCAGCGTTTGAGACAATAGCTTCCCTGTCTGGTGGCAGAGTCCTACTGTGGCAAAAAGCCCAGGGGTCAAGTGACTAAGGGGCGACATGACCAGGCAAAGGAAACAAAGCAGACAGAAGATTCCAACATTAGACTGCTATTTTGGGGACAAAAAGGAGCAAAGCATGGAACAGGAGGAAGACAGTGAAGTAAGAATTCCTGCATCAAAAGCTTCAAAGGAAAATATGAGCTGGTTACAGGCCATAGAGGACCTTAAGAAGCAGATAAGGGAAGTGGAGGAAAAATTGGGAAGAGAAATGAGAACAATGCAAGAAAATTATGAAATGAGAGTCAACAGCCTGCCTGAGGAAAATAACACCAATGACACTGTCTTCCCTCCTTGCTCTTCCGGGAACAAAACACTCCATCTCGATTCCAAGCAACTTCTCAGGCTGTCCCTCCCTCATACCTTTGGTTTCTTTTTATATCCCCAGTGCTTGATACAATGCCTTGAACAGAGTAGGAACTGAATAAATGTTTATTAACTTCATACTGACTGATTATTCTGTGTTGAAATCTCTTCACAACCTAATCCCTTCTGGCCTTTCCAGGATTCTTATATATTTCTCCCTTCCACATATTCTTTATTCCAGACAGACTAGATAACTTACTATTCCACATAAATGATGGTCCTATTCCAAAGTCTTTGCATTTGCATTTACTCTCCTCCAGTCCTAGAATGATCTCCCTCTTTATCTCCACTACTTAAGTTTAAACATATAGGTACCTATATACACATACAAAACCACAAGTGCACATAGGTATACACACATGTATGAACATGCATGTATGCATATCAACACATATACACTTACGTCTAAGTGTATGCAAATATGTGTGCATAAAAATGCGTATATATGTATTGTGCATACATACACATGCATATATAACAGTTCTGATCATGTCACCTCTAGCACTTGGATAATAATCTGATAAAAATCAGTGAATAGAAAAAAAGCATTGTTTCATATAAATAAACATACAATGAACTTTTTTCATTCATGTTAATTAACAGTGCTGGAGGTGACATGATCAGCACAAACAGACCATAGCATCCTTTTCGGGGGACAAAAAGGATCAAAGCATGGAACAAGAGGAAGATAATGAAGTCAGAACTCCTGCATCAAAAACTTCCAAGAAAAAATATGAACTGATCACAGGCCAAGGAAGAGCTCAAAAGGGATTTTGAAAATCAAGAGAAGTGGAGGAAAAATTGGGAAGAGAAATGAGAATAATGCAAGAAAATCATGAAAAGTGACTCAATAGCCTGACTGAAGAAAAAAACACTTTAAAAAAAGTGTCAGATTTTTATTTTCATGTTATGCTATTCTTTTTTTTCAGATACCATTCACTTAGTTTTACTCAAATTATTTTTATGCTATTATATTCCCATAGGATTTTCCCATTTTTCATGCCTTTGTTTATGTAACAATTACATAGTTTTTGTTTTCATTTTACTTTTATCTTTGCTGTCTTTCTTTTATGCTTTTTTATCTGTTTCTTCACCTTTTGTCATTTCTCTTTCCCCTCTCAATTAAGTAAGTTTAAAACTCCCATTTCTTCTTCCCCTCGAAATTTTTCTTTTGTTGTTGTTGTTAATTACATTTATGTACCTTTTATTTCAATATGAGCCTTCTCCCAAACTTGTGAGGTAGAAATGTGATCCAAACATATTCAGAGTTCAGCAGTTCTCTCTGGAGGTAGATAGTATTTTTCATTATGGATCCTTGGGTCCTCTGGAATTGTTTTGGGTCATTGTCTTAATCATAGTGGTCAAAGTCTTTCACAGTTGATCACTGTATAATATTGCTGTTACTGTGTATAATGTTCTCCTGGCTCTGCTCACTTTGCTTTGCATGAGTTCATGTATGTCTTTCCAAGATTTCTTAAACCCTTCAGTTTATCATTTATTATATAATAGCATCATATCACACTAACATACCACTATTTGTTTGACCATTCCCCAGTTGATGGCCATCCCTTCAATTTCCAATTCTGGCCACCACAAAAAATAGCTGCCACAAATATTTTTTTTCTCTAAATAGATTAATTTCCCTTTTATTCAATCTCTTTAGGGTACAGACCCAGTAGTGGCATTCTTCACCATTTTGTATCCCTTTGGGTATGGTTCCAAATTGTTCTACAGAATGATCTGAGTAGTTCACGACTCTACCAATTCTTTGGTTTCCCAGTTTTTCCACATCCCCTCCAGTATTTGTCATTAACCTTTTCTTTCATTTTAGCCAGTCTGATTGGTATGAGCTAGTTTTTTAGAATGATTTAATTTGCATTTTTCTAATCAGTAACAGTTTAAAGTAGATTCTCATGCGACTATTGAGAGTTTTGATTTCTTCTAAATACTGCCTGTCATTTCCTCTGAGCATTTATGAACTGAACCAACACTTATAAAGGACTTTAAATGCTAAATAGAGGGTAGAAGAGAAAAGTATTTAAGTATTTTGCCATGTGCTAAGCACTATGATAAACTTGGTAATGCAAATAGAAAATTAACACAATACAGCCTTCAAAGAGCTCATATTCTAATTAGGGGAAATAAGACAAAAGAGTTTAACTGTAGTGTAGATTGATAGGCATGATGGCCATTGGGGAGTAACAGAAGTGCCAATGGTAATTCCCAAGTATCCTTAACATACACTGTTGGAAACAGAGATCATACTGAGAATTTACTGTGGGGGACTTGTGGTGGGATCATTTAAAGATGATTCTTTCTATACCTGGCAACTTGTGATCCCTATTGATCTCTAGTCGGCATGGTTAGGCATGGTGAATTGAGGGATAAGGAAGTCTGATTCCATTCAGTGGGATTTAGATATGTTTATATATGAAAAATACAGATTATTGTTGTGTACTAGCAAAGCAATTGACAGTGCTTATGATGCTACCCTTCTGGAACTGATGAAGAAACATGAGCTCAGGGCAGTGCAGTTCACATAATTAAGAGCTTTCAAATAACTGAACCATACAGTAAGGAATAATGGATTGATATCATGATTAAAGGTGTGCCACTAGGACAAGGGTGGGGAACCTGTGGCCTTGAGGCCATGAGCCCTCTAGGTTCTCAAATGTGGCTCTTTGACTGAATCCAAACTTCACAGAAGAAATCCTCTAAATAAAAGAATCTGTTTTTTTTTAACTTGAACTGAATCAAAAGGCTGCACCCAGGGACCCAGAAGGCTACATATAACCCCAAGGCCACAGGCTCCCCACCCCTGAACTAGGATATGCCTTTGACCTTGTACTGTTCATCATTTGAATACTAACATTTGAGCAGACTTCTATGGTGATATAAACGGTATTCTCAACCAAAATGTCAGCCAATATTTAAATAGCAGAGAATATGCACAGAATTTTTCATGTACTATAGTGAGGGGCCAAATACAATAGAGAAAAGTTAATAAGAGTAAATGTAAAGTGTGGCATATGAGAGCAAAGAATTATCTAAACAAGTATATTTCAGATGAAGAATAACTAGAAAAAAGTTAAAACCAATGTGAAAAAGATTTGGGGATTTTAGTAACTCAGTTTTAGTCATTAGTAAGAAGGTGGCCAAAAATAAATAAATAAACAAAAGTAATGAGATATTGGGTTACCCACAGAAGGATGCAGAGGTCTGTCCTTTTTTGACCATATCCAGAGTAGTAAGTTCAGTTCTAAATGCATTTTTTTCAAGCAGGAGCATAAGAAGTCAGCCAAATGGGAAGCAAACTGGAGACTATGCCATGTGGAAATCTGTTAAACAAATTGTAGATGTTTACCTTGAAGGACAAAAGGGTTTTGGAGAAATGATAGCTGTCCTTAGTTATTTGAAAGGTTTTTTAAGATGAAAATAGGATTAGATTTGTTTTGCTTGGCTACAGAGGAATTATTTTGCAATAGTGATCAGACATAATATAGAAGCAGTTTTATACTCTATGTAATTGTGGTGGTGGGGGGGCGAACCTGCCTAAAATTGAAAGCTGTCTAAAGTTAGAATGGACTCTCAGGATGAAGACTATTCATCTATACTGGAGATCTTCAAATGAAATGTAAAGAACAGCTCTTCTTTTATGTGGCAAATGGAAATCAAATTTATATTCAACTGACTTCCAAGGTCCCCTTGCAACTTAATAATCCAAGATTCTGTCCTATGTAAAGACCACTGGTCTGAATATGAAAATACTTGTGTTTTAGTCTTGGCTCAGTTATTCTCTAACAACTTTTGTGACATTAGGCAAGTAATTTCATTTTTCAGTCTCAGGTTTCTCATGTGAAAAAACAAAGGGGTTGAACTAAGTAATCTCTATGACTCTCTCCAGTTCTATTGTACTATTATTATATGATTAGTACTAAAATTTTTGAGAAAGCATAAAACTGTTGGCAAAATTAGCAAATTGAATGGAAAAAAAATAATATATTTTGCCACTTTTGTTAATTTCTGCCTAAGAGCTACAAACATAATATACATATATATATATTTCCGTGGAACTAGTTTGAGTTTTAAATGGGGAATTTTAAAATGGAAAATACATCCGATCTTCAAAAAATTGTATAATTCTAAAATCCACTTGCTTTGGGATATACTTTTTTCACTACTTTTCTTGCTTAGCATGTGTGTTCTATGTCAAAAAATCCTTCTGTGAGAGGTGGAGCCAACATGGTGGCAAAAAGACAAAGATTCATCTGAGCTCTTCCTAAAACCCTGGTTAACACCTTTAAATAATGCCATAAAACAATTCCTGGAACAGCAGAATCTATAAAAGGACAGGGTGAAATAATTTTCCAGTCAAAGACAACTTAGAGGTCAGCAGGAAAGGTCTATCACACATGGGTTAGAAGGGAACACAGTCCATTCATCACAGGCTGTACTAGCACAGACTGGGCCCCAGGATACCAGGAGCAGACCTTTGCAGCTACTGAATCTGCAGCAACAGCAGCTGCTTCCAGAACTCTCAGCCTATTGACTGTAAGGGGGTCAAACAACTAATGAGAAGGAGATAACTGGGGTTTCTTTGCTGGCATTGGGCACAGGAGTCTGTTGCTTTGCTCATACTCAGATCTGGATCACAGTCCTGGGTGGCAGTCTCAGGACAAGGAGGTACACCAGCATACCAAGGCTTAGTAGGCTACTGTAGAGCAGGGACATTACTCGAAGTTCTAGGGCAGAAAACAGTGCTTGCATTTGCTCACAGATCAGAGCACAGATAAGGATTTCAAAAAGTATCATATTGATATTCAAAATTGTTGCCCATTTTAAAGGGCTTTTTGAATGTATTACAATGATTATGAGTTTAGTCATTGAGGACACATGGAAAAATAAAAGGACTTTACTAGTTTAGCATGAGAACTGGAAGAAACCATTTCACTATCACATGGAGAATCAGTACCTGAAATCTATCAATTACATTTTCTTCAAGCAAATCAATCAAAATTTGAAGGGATGAACAGGGGAGGAAAAGAGAGAGGGAGGCATAGATGGAGGAGAAGGATTTTAAGGGGCCAAATAATGAATTTTAAAAGGTGAGGGGTAGGGGTACAAGAATTGAAACTCAAGAGGAAATAATGTCAAAGTCTGGGGGGGTTTTGTTTTTATTTTTGTTTGTTTGGGTGTTTTAGGCATATATGTAGAGGAAGGCAGGAATAAATTATTGCTTCATTTAACCATGTTCAGTGGGTCTGGGGTAAGAGAATCACTGCCAAGTTAAGGCAAATGCATTGATGCCCATGAAAACTGTCATTGTTATTTCTGCTCAGGAGTAAGTATCTTGCTGTCAACCCTAAATAAACTCTTACATTCGATTTCAAGGGTTGAGGCATGGCTCTCAGATGAATGACTCAAACCCATACTCCATAAATTTTAAGTTTCTAAAATATTGGACCCCATTCTAGGCAATGAGCATACAGAGATAAGAATCAAATATTAGAGGTAGCTTGGTGGCATAGTAGATAGAGTACTGGGCCTTGGATCAATAAGACTGAATTCAAATTTAGCCTCAAATACTTTATCCACAATATGACACTGGACAATTAACATCTGTTTACCTCAGTTTCCTCAACTGTAAAATAGAAATACTTAAATCCAGAGGGTTGTTGTGAAGACCAAATGAGAATATTTTTTAAAGTACTTAGCATAGTGCTTGGCACAGAGTACGTATTAAATAAATGCTTTTTCCCTTCTCCTCTTCCCTGCCCTCAAAAAGTTTATATAAGGCATATATATATAAAGAATGTATGTGTAAATAGCTATTGGAGAGAATCAACTAATTTAAGAGTTGGAAGAGACTTCAGAGGACCTTAAAGGGAGTTCATTAACAAATGAGATGACCCAGAAACTTCTTCACAGAACAGATGGAACCTGAGATGAATTTTGAAAAATGTTCAAGGGGCAGGTATTTGGCACAGTGAATAGAGCACCAGCCCTGGAGTCAGGAGGACCTGAGTTCAAATATGACCTCAGATACTTAACACTTCCTAGCCATCTGACCTTGGGCAAGTCACTTAAGCCCAATTGCCCTGCTTTCCCCCCTCCAAAAAGCAAAAAAAAAAAGTTCAAGATTCTAATGATCAAGAGGGGCCACCAGGTAGTGCAGTGAGTAAGAGCGCTGGCCCCAGTGTCGGGAGACCTGGGATCGGTTCCAGCCTCTGATACTCAGCACCAAACAAAAATAATAATAACTAGCTGTGTAACCTTGAGCAAGTTACTTAACCCTGATTGCTTTAAAAAAAAAAGTAGGCACGAGTAGAGAGTTCAATGTATTCTGAGCAACAGACTTATGCTATTGTACTGGCATAAGAAGATGGATGTCTGTTTCAGAGACTTCTACCCTAGTTCATCGGGAAGTAGACAGACAAAGACATATATACATATACATATACATATACATATACATATACATATACATATGTGTGTGTAAAGAAAATAAAGATATTTAAGGAGCAAGTTGTGGAAGACTTAAGTCGTATGCTTACACATTTGAATCTTCATAACTTTGCTAACCAACTTCACCATCTAGAACAATAAAATAATATATGAAATAATGTCAAAGACAATAGTAAAAAAAGAAAAGACCAGGCAAAAAATACCAGGAAGAAATTAAGAATAATGTATTTTTAATTTTGGAAATTTGTTATCTTTCTCTGTAAATTTTCACTGTATTCCTTACCACAATTTATATCTCCTATACTTTATAGCAGCATGCCCATATAAAAAAAATCTTTAGGGGAGGCCAGGTGGCTCAGCGAGTAATAGCACTGGCTCCAGTGTCAGGATGACCTGGGGATCAAATCTGGGCTCAGATACTTAGCAACACACACAGAAATAACTGGCTGTGTAACCTTGAGCAAGTTACTTAACCCCAATTGCTTAAAAAAAATCTTTAATGGGCTTATCATCCAAAGGTTTTTGGATATTGTTGCAGGTCAAATCAATACTTATACATCCAAATAGCACACAGAAGATGAGAGACTAAGTATTCGAACTGGACATCACCAGTAATAACAGAGCATTGGAACTCATTCTAGGCTTACCTGCATGTGATGCTGTAGCAGCAAGCACCCTAACATCCCCAGGATGGCTGCTAGCACAGGTCCTTAGATCTCCTTTTCTAAAAGAAAGCATCTCAAAATGGGTTTACAATTGTGCTTTAATCAAACATTTGTCATTTACCTAGTTCAGGGGAAAAAGTTTAGCACCCCAAACTTCAGAGAATACAAACAGAGGTTACAAGCAGACAAAATAATACAGACAGCGAAACAGATCAGTAGACAGGATTCCAGCTGTTTGACCATTACATCTATACCTAGTCAGTTGCCAGAGAGGGAAACACCAACATCTGGGTTTTCAAAGTCAGCGGGGGGGGGCTCAACAGCTGCCAAGAGTCTCATCTGGTTAAATCACACAACTCTTTTCAAAGTGAGCCCCAAAGCAAAACCTCACATCAGGGTATAGATAGCCTTCTTCTGGGTCAGAGAATGTCACAACCCTCTTGTCCCACTGACCAATCACAAAGTAACAAGGTGTGGGCATTCCTGAAAAACAAGCCTCCTGCCACAGGTTCCATGTGACCACATTCAGCTTATTAAGGGGCAGAGTATATTTTCAAATCAGGAAAGGTTCTCAGAGTCACTTAAGCCTATCAAAGGGCCAAGGGGCAGGGAAGATCTTCAAATTCCCATTCCCATAACAGATGCTAGGGTTGGTTTCTGATTTTTAACTCTCCAGGTCCTCCTTATTTAAGCATCCCATACTGGTGCTATGCCTACTAATGTGCTTTCCTTCCCTAATTCCTGATTTTATTGGGACTGGTATGTGACACCATCTCTTTGTCTTCTCACCCGTACTCTGGATTGGATTTGGAATAAAAGAACCTGAATTAAAATTACACCTTTTTCATTTACCACCTGTGTAACACTGGACAAGTCACTTTATATTTCTATTCATTGTATGCTCATCTAATAAGTAAGATTAGATTAAATGACCTCTAAATTTCTTACAAGCTCTAAATCTGTGATCTTATGATCTTACTCATACTAGCTCTCCTTGAAGACCATAGCCTCTAAATGATACTACTCCTTGAAAGAGCTTACTTTCTTCTGAAGTAGTGTTGTTATGGTCAAAGTAACACATCCTGAAATTTCCAGGGAGAGGAACAAGGTGAGGAAGATGATGGCTGTATTCTCTCCCACAACCTAAAGTAGGTAGTGAAGTAGTTCACTTTTGTAGTTCCTACGAAGAAGAGAAAGGATATGACAGAAAAAACAACAGGGGGAACTGGTTAGGCATGTTTGGGGACTTGCTAAGTCAGTGTTGGAGGAAAAAAAGTGTATTGTTGTCAGTACGTTCTCAGTGTCTGTGGGTATCATAGTGAATCTATCTGTTCTCTTCTATGACCATAAACTATACCTCTAAACTTGGCCAAACATTGTTTAAACATGACAGCTTCATCACAAATGGATATAGAACTCCTCAGTCACTGCCAGTCTCCTCTCTCCTGCCCCACAGCCTATCCGTTTTTCAGCATGGTGGTGGACTCAGAGTGTCAGAAAAACATTTGTTCAAATCTAACTTAAAATTCCAGTGGTGGTCTTTCAAGAGTCACTTCAGATCATGAGTTTAAATTTCTGGATTCATAAAAATGGGGCTAATAATAATACCTACCTCACAGGATTCTGATGATGGTCAAACTAGGTGCACATATAGAATTTCACAAACCTTTAACTCTACACAAATGATAAAACTGTGGAGCATTTATAAATCTATATTAAGTCCATAGTTGCACATAGTCCAACTTACTTTTTTTAAAGACTATAATTTCATGAATCTTCACCAAAAAAAAACCCCTTACATTTTTGGAGAATGTCTAATCAATTCACAATGAGTAAAAACCCTACAATGCTGGTACAGGGATTTGTAAACTTCCAATGCCTCCACAAACCAACCAGTTCTCTCACAGTGTTTCAGCCTGAGGCTGAGTCATGGTGCTTCTTTTGGAGATGACTCCGAAGAAGTGGGAGACCAAGGTTTTGTGGCTCCAAGCAACATGAGGGGAACACTGTGGATATGGAAAACAAAACTCTCTAGTTTGGTTCACAGTCTGCTTTGGACTTGAATTTAGCTGTGAATACATGAAGAAAAAGGATTTACTTTACCCCCTACTTTGATCCCATGCTGTTGACTGAAACTCTGCTTTGTGGAGGACGTTTAGCCTGAATGGTGTGGTTTTTTCTCTTCTTTCTTTTTCTTTCCTTTTCTTTTGTTAAAGAGGTCTTGCATTTGAGATGTGACTGTGTGGGTAGAAGTTGAAATTAAGCTGTCCATTTCAGTTAATGTTAGAAGATATTGGATGTGGGGAATCCTATATGCTTTCTCTAGTTTTCCCAGATGTGCACAGATTTTTTTTTTTTCCCACTTTAAAAAGTTTCTGGACTCGGCAAAGTCTATACTATTAAATGAATGGGGGAGGGAGGGAACAGTAAACTCTTTATCACCAGCAGTATTTGATCATAGGTTTCATTACTCACTGTCAAGAATGTCAGAGAGAGGGAAATTCTGGTTTGAATGAGAGATGGACTTCTTGTCCTGTTGCATTCTAATCTGTAAACCTATAAAGAAGCTTCTTTTTTATAATTTTGTTTTATTTATTTTGTTATTATGTTTTTATTTAGTTAGTTAGTTAAACATTTTCCCATTATATTTTGATCTGATTTGAGATGGGCCATGGAGTGATTTTTGATTCATTTTGTCACCTCCTGCCTAAAGAACTGAGAAGCTAAATGACTTTTAGGGTCACTGCCACAATGGGCCAAAGAGACTCAAAAGCATATCTGCTAGGCTTTGATGACTGCTATACCCATCATGTAATAATGCTTCTGAAAGGATTTGCATGGCAAGAAGTAAAATCCTTTAGAGAAGCATTGTGGTTATTGTGAAAAGCACTAGATTTGGAGTAAAGTAGTCCAGTGATGCTTATTTCAAGCTACAGGAGATTCCTATCACTAGCACTCTTAAAATTTTAGCCATTCCATAGTTACCAAGTCATGAAGTTAAAGAAATGGTGAGGTGAACAAATACTAAGATTTATGATTTAAATTGAAAAGCATGACAGCAAGGGGAAAAAAAAAACAACAGCTTTGGGAAGAATTAAAGATATATCATTTCTAGTTTGTGTTGTTGTTCAGTCCTTTCTCCATCCTATTCAAATCTTGATGCCATTTGGAGTTTTCTTAGCAAAGATACTGGAGTGGTTTGCCATTTCCTTCTTCAGTGCATTTTACAAATGAGGCAACGGATAAAAATAGGGCTAAATGACTTGGCCAGAGTCACACAGCTAGCAAATTACTAAGGCTAGATTTGATTGTTTTGTTTTTGCTCCAAATGGTTATTATTTTTCTTCCAATTAAATTTCAAGAAAATTTTTAGCATTTATTATATAAGATTTGGAGTTCCAATTTTTTCTCCCTCCTTCCTTCCCTCCCCTCTTCTGAAAATGGTAGGCAGTTTGATATAGTTTATAATGTACTATCACGTAAAATATTTCTATATTCATTACAGCTGTGGAATAAGAAACAGATCAAAAGAAAAAAAGAATAAAGTGAAAAAAATGTGCTTCAATCTTCACTTAGCATCAATCAATTTTGATCTGAATATGGATAGCATTTGCCTTCATGAGTACTCTGTTCTTGTCTTGGCTCACTGTATTACTGAAAAAAGCTGAGTCATTTATATCGATCATCACATGTTGTTGCTATGATATACAGTGTTTTCCTGGTTCTGCTCATTTCACTTTGCATCAGTTCATTCAGGTTTTTCTGAAATCTGTTTCTTTTCTTATTACACAATAGTATTCTATTACATTCATATCCACAGTTTATGTGGCCATTCCACAACTGATAGGCATGAGAGTAAGGTACAAATGATGCCCATAGTCTACCCTCTCCTCGCCCCCCTTATTTTAACAAGTCTTTGACTCCTCTTCATGTAAAATAATTTATCTCATTCTACATCCCCCTTCCTTCTGCACCCAGTGTATTACTCTTTCTCATCCCTTATTTTTTTCATTCCCTCAAGTTAACCTGATACCCATGCTCCTTGTCTATTTATATTCCTTCTCGCTGTACTGTGATACATTTTTTTAAGATTTATAAGCATCATCTTTCAATGTAGGGATGTAAATAGTTTAGCACTATTGAATTCTTTATGTTTTCTTTTCCCTTTTTACCTGTTTATGCTTCTCTTGGGTCTAATATATAAAGTCAAATTTTTGGTTTACTTCTGATCTTCCCCTTATGGGGGCTTGAAATCCTTCTATTTTGTTGAATGACTATTTTCCCTTGATGCATTATGCTTAATTTTGCTGTGTAAATGATGCTTGGTTGTAGTCGTACATCCTTTGTCTTTAGGAATATCATTTTACTTGACCTCAGATCCTTTAATATGGCAACTTCCAAGTCCTGTGTGATTCTGATTATGACTCCCCAATATTTGAATTGCTTCTTTCGAGCCTCTTGTAGTATTTTTTCTTTGACCTGATAAGTTCTGAAATTTGGCTATAATGATTCTTGGGGTTTTTATTTATTCTCCACTTCCCTAGAGCTACACTAAAGAATATGGTGGTCTGGCCCCTGGAGGATTCCTATTTGTCCTGGGCTGCAATAAAGCATGTGATGCTTCTCAGAGCTGGAATCTGAAGGTTCTCCTAGCTATGATTAGGCACTTGGAGGGTCCTGGTTTTGACAGTTACCTGCTCCAGCACACCAGGGCTCAGGATCTTCACTGCTTTGCTGAGGTGGGACTTGCTGCTGGCTTGCTGAGATGTTTCTTTTCTTGGAATGTGCTCCCCTTTTACCCAGTTGAGATGGACTTTTCTTGCAGGTCCTCCAAGTATCCAGGGCTAAAATACCCTTCCACCCAGTTCTGCTGGTTTCACTGTTCCAGGAATTGTTCTGTGGTGTTATTTAATGATTTTTGGAGATGAATGTCAGAAAATTTCAGAGATTTACTGCTTACTCCACCATCTTGGCTCCTGAAAGTCACACTTAATTTTTATAATCAGATATATTCCTAGGGTATAGCAAAGTGTTATAACTGACCTGAGCATCTTACTGTAGGAAGGTAGAAGAAGACAGTCTGACCTTAATTTTTCAGATTTTGTATATTTTAAATTTGATTAAATTACTTTAACAATTTTAAACCACACAATATTTTGCCAGTCTAAAAAAAAGCAAAGAATTACTTCTTTTAAAAAATATAACACACCACTATAATATCAAACCCATTTGGTTGCTTTTTTATAGAACTGTATAGCAGAATAACAAAAAATGTCTCAATCCATACCATTCAGCAATGCTTATTATGCTATCTTGTGCATAGTAGGGAGAAAAAAAATTCTTGCCAAAAGCTTTTGCAAATGGCAAATGGAAGAACTGAACACAGTGAAACATTTCTACCTAATTGAGGATATTGGGGACTGGGGGGGGAGGGGAGGTACTAAGCAGTGATGTAGGGAGAAAATACCTAGGGTGAGAAGAGAGAAGCTTTACCAGCTGGGTATTTAAATTTTTTGATTTGAAGATCATGGAAACACAGTCAGTATTTAACATCCTCCATCATCCTCAAAGCAAAAACAGGGAAATGTAATACACACACACAGTGCACATACACACATGCATTGAATGGATGATCTATGTAACCATGTAATTAGGTAAAACAGACTAAAATACCATGATAATTTGCTTGCATGTGTCATTTTGAATTCTGGTCAGGGTTAAAGGATTTTTATTTTTGCTCTTTATTATAATGAAAGTAGATTAATAAATTCTGTGACAATGTTTTGGGGGTGGTAATGAAGTAAGGTTGTAAGTTTTTATATATCTTCTCATTTATTTTTATTTTGCTTTTGTCATTTTAATTATTTAAAATTAATTATTTATTTACATTTTCTCTGTTTTTTACATTGTAGTTTCTAATGCTGTCTTTTCCTCCAGACCCTCTGCCACACACTGAGAAGCACTTCAATCCCTCAGTGTAGAAGCTGCCAGATGCTGTGTTATCCTGATTGTGTTTCCACAATATTCAAATTGTTTCTTCTTGACTGCTTGTAATATTTTCTCCTTGATCTGGGAACTCCAGAACCTGCTATAATATTCCTAGGAGTTTTCTTTTGGGGATCTTTTTCAAAAGGTGATTGGTAAATTCTTTCAACCATTATTTTGCCCTCAGGTTTTAAAATATCAGGGTAATTTTCCTTGAGAATTTCCTGGATGATGATTTCTAGGTTCTTACTTTGTTCATGGCTTTCAGGTAGTCCAATAATTTTTAAATTATCTCTCCTAGATCTATTTTCCAGGTCAGTGGTTTTTCCCATGAGATATTTCACATTGCCTTCTATTCTTTCATTTGTTTAGATCTGTTTAACAGCATCTTGATTTCTCATAAAGTCATTAGCTTCCATTTGCTCCAATCTAATTCTGAAGCAATTATTCTCCTCAGTGAGCGTTTGAGATTCTTTTTCCATCTGGCAAATTTGGCTTTTTAAGGCATTCTTCTCCTCATTGCCTTTTTGAGCCTCTTTTGACATTTGAGTTAGTCTATTTTTTAAGGTGTTATTTTCTTCAGTCAGGTTGTTGACTCACTTTTCATGATTTTCTTGCATTTTTCTCATTTCTCTTCCCAATTTTTCCTCCACTTCTCTTATTTGGTTTTCAAAATCTTTCTTTAGCTCCTCTGTGGCCTGTAATCAGTTCATATTTTTCTTGAAAGCTTTTGGTGTAGTAATTCTGACTTCATTTTTTTCCTCCTTTTCCATGTTTTGATCCTTTAGGTCCCCAATAAAGGAATCCAAAGTCGGATTGCAGTGCTTGCTTTGCTTGCTTTACTTGTACATGTTTTCACTCAATTACTTGACTTTTGAGCTTTTTGCCACAGTAGAACTCTGCTTCCAGAGAGGAGAGCTTTGTCCCAAATTGTTGGGGTTTTCACAGCTGCCAGATCTATTAGTTGGGTGCCCTCTCAGAAGCTTTCACTGGCTCTGGCACACTGGTCACACACCCCAGGACCTCCACCCAAGACAGCAATCCAGATCCAAGCAGGTTAAAGCAACAGCGATTATCCCTCAGAATGGTTGCTTGGTCCCTCTACAATCTGCAGGCCAGGAGCTCTGAAGCAGCCCGTGGCAGAGGTGGCTGCCAAGGAGCAGAGGCTGGACCACACTCCTGGATCCTCTGTTCCCAAAGTCCACTGACCCCTCACTTTGTCTTTGGCATTTACGAGTTGACATTTCTGGAAATCGTCACAGCTGCTGGTGATCCAGTCTCCTGAAGTACCTCCAGCCATGGCTGATAGGGCCGCCCAGAGGCTAAAACCACAGACTCATGTGGGGCTGGGCTCTGCATCCAGCACACTACAAGGGACCCTTCCTACCAGCCTGCCGGGCTGTCTTCAGTGGGAGGTTTGTGGTTTCTGTAGCCCTAAAGTTTGTTTAGAGTCATTTTTATAGGTATTTAAGGTGGTTATGGGAGGAGTGCAGGGAGTTTTCCTGCTTCTATGCCACATCATGACTCCTCCCAAATTTTATTTCTTTTTAAATATTTTTTTATCTTTTACAATTACATGTAAAATAATTTTAACATTCTTTCACTTTTTTTGTTTCAAAATACCTTCTTCTTTCTTCCCCTTCTGTGAGATGATAGGAAATTTGATATAGATTATACATATGTAATTATGCAAAACAGGTTTTCACATTAGTCATGTGAAAGAAAACAACCCCCCAAAATTTTTTAAAATGAAGAAAGTGAAAAACTGTATGCTTCAATCTAAATTCAGATTCCATCACTTCTTTCTCTGGAGTTGGATAGAATTTTTCATCATGAGGCCTTTGGAATTATTTTGCATCATTGTAATTCTGTGAATAACTAAATCCGTCAGAGTATATCATCATATAGTATTGCTATTACTATGTATAATGTTCTCCTGTTTCTACTCAGTTCACTTTGCATCATTTCATATAAGACTTTCCCAGGTTGTTATTTTTTAATCATACTGTTCATCATTTTTATTGTACAACTGTATTCCATTACAATCATATACCATGACTTCTTCAGTCATTCCACAAGTGATGGGAATCCTCTCAAATTCCAATTAACATCATTACAAGAGCTCTATGAATATTTTTGTACAAATGGGTCCTTGCCCCCTCTATCCCCTTTAAAAGAATCTCCTCATTGGAGAAGATATAGGAGAGAGCAGATTGGAGGAGGGGATATTTAGTGGGATTGCTATTTTGGAATGGTGGATAGGGGGAAAATGGGGAGAAAATTTGTAACTCAAAATCTTAATGGAAATGAATGATGTAAACTAGAAGTTAATAAAGCATTTGATAAAAAAAATTAAAAAACTAAAAATAAAAAATCTCCTCAGGATACAGATCTAGTAGTGGTATTGTTAGATCCATAGCTATGTAGAGTTTTATGGCCCTTTAAACATAGTCCTAATTACTCTCCAGAATGGTTGGATCAGTTCACAATTCGACCAATAATGCATTAGAGTTCCAATTTTCCCACATTCTCTTAACATTAATCATTTTCCTTTTCTTACATACTAAACAATCTGATAGATATGAGGTGGTACCTCAGATTTGCTTTAACTTGCATTTCTCTAATCAACAGTGATTAAGAGTATTTTTTCATACAATTATAGATAACTTTGATTTCTTCTAAACACTGCCAGTTCATATCCTTTAATTTTCCTTTAATTCTTTATCAATTTGGGGACAGACTTTTATTCTTATATATTTTTCCCTCTACCACTCTTAACTCTTCCAAACATGATGTCCATACTGTGAAATTTTATTTGTCTTGCAAGACAGATTTTGTGAAAAAATTTTCCTCATCCAGGGAAGCATATATAAACCATGTTACTCATAAACTGAGGTTCTACAGTGTATGTGTGTGTGTGGTGTATGTATGTATGTATGTATGTATGTGTATATATATATATATCCCATCATATATATGTCTATCTATGTAGTTCTTTCTCTCTCTCTTTTTTCTCTCTCTCCCTCCCCCCTTTTACAAGCCCTGCATGACTTTAATGTCAAAGTTGCTAAATCTTGTGTGTTCCAGACTATGACTCTATGGAATTTGGATGGTATTTTTCTCTATATTTTTAATATTTTAAATATTTAATGTTTGTAATATTTTCTCTATATTTATAATATTCTTGGAGCCAAGGAACTCAATGATAGTGCAACAAATTGGTACATTTAGGAGAATCTTCTGAATTCTAGGTTGAACATTGTTACTATGTTTTCATATATACATGCACATACATAATACATGTATATACATACATATATACATATATATATATATATATAACATTTGGTTATTTCCATTTTTTCAATCTAGATATATTTACAAGGACTTTACTAATTGACACCTGCAAAGCTATTCCTGATTTTTACATGCATTTGTGTATATGTGCATATTTATGTATATATCTGTATATATATACATATGTGTATGCATGTGTGTATATACATGTGAGTGTGTATTTTCCCCCAACATAGCTGTAAATGTGGGACAACAGAGGAATATTTCCTGATGTCTTCTAGCTTCATAAGGGAAAACAAGTACCAGATTTGAAATTTGAGTGAAAATCCCGTCAGAAATTTTAGAGCTCTGGATTTTTTAAATCAGATTTTCCTTTTTTACAAACACTTTCACTGTGTGGATTTACTCAGTTACTCTTGTAGTATTTCTGATTTAAAGGCAGGAGTTTTTTTTTTCCTTAAATGTTTAAATAATTCTGTATTTTTAGGTTTGCTCTAGCTTTGGTGATACTTGAAAATTATCTGATTAATTTGTTTTAGAGTGACTTGACTGCCCCTTAAGAATAGAGATGATTCATGACTGGTCAGTCTAACTGGTTAATTGATCAAATTAATTGATCAGTATTGATGAGCTCCCTTGTATAATCTCCATTCTTACTCTTTTCTTTGAACCATGTAAACATAACCTCAGTCTGTGTCTAAGTGCAGTAAGTCAAACATATGGACACAGTAAATCCATTCCTTCCCACCATTTTCACAATCTATTATCAATTGCAATAGCTGAATCTGTTAATGGCCAATCATTGCTTATCACTGATGCAGAAGAATCCCAACTGACACATGAATTGCGTTCCAAAAATTTGCACATTAATCAGTAGTTTACAACTCACTCCCCTTTCCTCTTTCCATCACAGGGACAATGTTTTAAATGGCTTGAAAATACTCAAAATAGAATTAATAATAAGAATAGAAGACATTTGCAAAATATATTAAAACTTGCAAACCACTTAATTTTAGAACAGCCTAAGGATTTTGGTAGATTAGTCCCTTTTTTATCAACGAGGAAACTGAAGCTTAGAGATGTTTGATTCGTTATTCAGGGTTACACTGTAGTAAACCTAATGGCACTATCTTCAATATTGTGCTGATTACATCAGATATTATGGAAGAAATGATTGGTTTAGAGCTGGAAGAAAACTGAGAAACCTTCCAGCCAAAGCTCCTAATTTTACATATGAGGAAACTTGAGGCCCAATGAGGTTCTGTGATATAACCAAAGTCACACAGGTGACCAGGACAGGATTTGAACTCAGGTCCTATGACTTGAGAATAAGTGCTTTTTTTCACTGTACTGAGCTTCTTGGAATGAATAGGCTTCAGTGATTTCCATAAGAAGATGTCTGTCTGAGGGCAGCTGGGTGGCACAGTGAATAGAGCACCAGCCCTGGAGTCAGGAGGACCTGAGTTCAAATCCAGCCTCAGACAGTTAACAAAAAAACTAGCCATGTGACCTTGGGCAAGTCACTTAACCCCAACTGCCCCCCAAAAAGCAAAAAAAAAGAAGAAGAAGAAGATCTCTGTCTCTTTACTTCCCATATAAGATATCAGAAATGTATTTCACTAATGATGGTGGCTTAGTGGGCAATAGCTTCCATAGTTAGTGTCTCCTTTAGAAACTAACACATGCTTCTAAGCAATAGTAATATAAGAAAAAGTTAGAAATTGATGATTTTTATTAACTTCTAGTTATATGCCTACAAGAAAATTAATCTGAGTATCAATTGTATGCTACCAATTCAAGGCATGTCTGTATCTAAGACTGCCTTACACAAATTATAGTTTGTAGTAAATATTTGTTTTATGTAAGCTAAATAAGAATCAGAGCAATGGAAGATCTTGCCTTAGAATCCTTGTGTTAAATATCTGATGAGAAGATCTATATATGCCAAGAGAGATGGGCAGTAAACATACAGTAATTTTCTCTTCATTAGTCCCCCAGTTCTGAAAGTCCCATCCATGCCTATCCAATAGCATTAGAAAAGAAAAAGTGAGAAAGGGTTGCTTAATAAGTGAAGTGTGCCTAAGGCTATGGTTTTGATATTATTAGATTGCTTATATGGTCCTTTGCATAATCAATTCCTTTACGTTTTTCAAAATAGCCAAATGGTGACTATTAATAACAATTTGTTTCATTGTGTTAAATGATCAATGGCATAAAAAACAAATCTATTTGACTTTGATTGGTGTGTTTATTTACAGGCTGATCATAAGTAGTGATAATGTCCCTGAGGCAGGAATGGGATGTGGGATGTAGGTAGGTGTTTATAACTTCTCTTCATCCTTCTGTGGCCCTGGAGAAAAATGAGTGTGTGTTTACTGCCTACTCTTATCTTCTCCCATTTTAAACTCGTTTATGGTTTAATGCTTTATCTTCAGATTTTTTTTTCTTCTAACTTTCCTTCTAATAGATAGGTTGCTGTTAAGTGTTTCCTGGTTCTAGCATAAATGTTGTAAAAGTCAGTTAATAGAGCATTTCCAAAATCTGCTGTGGCCTAAGAAGCTTTAAACCTCTACTTCAGGAATTTGCCTGTTAAGAGCTATTAATGAACATCCTGGGAGTTTTAATAATAGATTTTCCTCTTTCAAGAATCCACCTCCTTCCGCCCACCACCTCCAACCCAGTACCATTTGGCCTGGTGGGAAACTGTCATTTCTCTTTTATGTCAACATAGATATGTCTTTCTGGAGAATACAGCATGCTCACAGAATTTCACAAATGGTGAACTCTTTTCAACTTCCACATCTTCCCTAACTTCAGATAAAGAATCATAAAATCATATAATTTTTAGGGTTTACTAAGCATCTGGTCCAACTCCTTTTGACAGATGGGTCTGAAAAGAAAGTGACAATCCAGATAAATCCTCTATGATGAAATTAAACATTTCAGGCATAGCATAGTCCATATCATTAGCAACATACAGCTTAATAATGATGTAACTGCTATGTTTATTCTGTAGAAAGAGAAGATAATGTATCATTGTTTTAATTTATTCAGTCATCTTTTTTCTCCCCAATTAGAACATGAGTTCTTTGAGAGGAAAGACCATGGTTTTGCATTTCTTGTATTTTTAGTGCTTAGAACAGTGCTTGGCACAAAATAAATGTTTAATCAATTTTTATAACTGTCTAATATCCCTAAAGTCATATTTAGATGGGCAAAATCAATCTTCAGTGATATTAAGAGGATATAATATGAGCATGTATGTGCACATATATGTGTAAACGTTTATATATAAATTATAAGAAATAATATCAATTTCTTACCATGTTGACAACTACATAAATGTTTATAGCTATTTATAAAACTGTCTAATAAGGCATTTGTATTTCCACAGAAGTATGTTATATCAAAAATTGTATCAGTCTATATATATAAATATGCATACACATGCATGCATATATTGTGTATATAAATCCAATCTTGATTTATATGCATTTATATGTACAGGCACACATATATAAGTGTGTTTGTGTTTATAGGGCAGTTTTAAGTAACAATAGCCTATATATTCCTTTTATGTTTATATAATATGTGTGATGCATTATATATAGCTTACAACATACATATAATTTTTGTAACATTATATATACATATGTGTGTATATATAAAATACATATGTAATATAATGTACTATATTATACACTATATATTGATGAGGTTCGGGGCACCCCAAAATGTTGGGGTACAAAATTGTCTTGAGAGAATCGGTTCAAGATGTTTCAAATCAAATATAGGCATTCATTGGGGGTAATACACGCAACACAGAACAACAAACCAAGCAGACTCCTCTGACCCTTAAGAGAGATACAGCTTAAGGGGTGGTGGCAGTCCCAAGAGAGAGGGTTGCACTCAAAGGAGGTGGGTCCTTAAGGGAGATGCCCATCAAGGGAGACCCCAGCTTAAGGGGGAAACCCTCCACTTCAGGAAGATGCCCACTAGCCAGGAGAGGCTAGGGATTCTTATAGAGTCAAACCTGCCTTGAGAGGGGAGGGAAGGTGACCAGAGAGATGCAGGATGGGGAGATGAGGTAATTAGGGACAGTAGTTTCAGTGTTTGGACTTTATCAGTCCCATTGTTCACCTCAGCTTGGAGGGGCCCTAGTTAGTTCAAAGACCAACCTACTTAGAATCACATTGTCTCTTACAGTGGCTTTAAGTGGGCTTATCATTGAACACTGTATTTGAATCTCATCATATAATATCGCTATATCACAATCACCTATTTGCTGTTGGACATTTTAAACTGGGTGTCCAAAAGACATTACAAACCATTTTTTTCAAAAGTGTACTCACTAACTTTTCTCAAATTGGATGATATTTGTTGAAAGCATTTAGCACAGGCCTGGCACATAGTAGCCACTATAGAAGGGCTTATTCCTTTCCCTTCCATTCTCTATGACCTTTGTCCCAAATAACTTTCTCTGTCTAAAAATATCTCTATTTCTTTCTCCAAAAATATCCATATGTCTACAACAGGATCATCCTTCCAGTTTCTCAGATTTGTATCCTTAGCATTTTCATCAGCTCCTCACTCCTTGCATCCCACATATCTGATTACTTCCCCAATTCTAACATTTCTATCTTCCTGACATCTCTCACATCAAAACTTTCTAAGTATTCACACAGCTACCCCCTTAGTTCAGTCTCTCATCATCCCTCATCTAGATTACTGCAAAATTTATCTAATTAATCTTCCTCTCCCAAATCCCTTCCCACTCTAGTCCATCCTACATGTAATTTTCAAAGTAATTATTCCTTAAAACTCAGATCTGACTGTTACTTTTCAGCTTGATCCACTCCAGAGGCTGCCTAGTGACAACTTTTTAAGCCCCTCACAATCTGGTCCCAACCTATCTTTCCAGGTTCATTCTACATTGCTCTCCCTCTCACAGTGCAATCTAACCAAATTATCCTTTTCTCTGTTCCTCACATACAACAAACAATCTCTCAAATCTTAGCATTTTCTCTGTCTTTTTGCCTGAGATGGACTTTCTATTCATTTTTAATGTCTTTCTCTTCTTTAAGATGTACCCCAACCACCACCTTCTGTATAAAAGTTATTCCATATTCCTCCAATTGCTAGTGCCCTAAACAGTCATTTGTGTTTTGTCATGTCTATTTATGCTATATACATTTATATATGTAATCACACTGTATTGGAACCTAAGTTCCTTAAAAATATGGATTGTTTGATTCTTTATACTTGCATCCACAATGTCTGACAGATATAGTATATACTTAATAAATACTTGATTACTTGATGAGGAAAAAATGGCTAGATAACTGTTTCTGTGGGGGTAAAATAGCTCAGGGATTATATTAAAGAACAATATTAATTAAAAGTATGACATTATAAAATGTAATGCAATTTAAATTTTATTTAATGATGATAATTGTTTATCTTATTAGAGCAGTTTATTGGTTAATAAGAATTGTGTCCACAATGGAGATAATAATTCCTTCCATTGCACCAGAATACAATTAAAACAAACATGCAGACTCTTTTCAGTGCTAGATAATCATTTTAGCAGTAATAATGATATACTGTGCTGAATCCTAAGGGCAGAGACCAGGATGGTGAGGGGACCTGAACAAATACAATACAAGCAGTATAGTTTAAATAACTGAGGAAAAGAAAAAAAAAACTCCTACATGTTTAGACATGGTTTTACTTGTCTCTTATAGTAGAAGCAATAGACAAATGTTTCAGAAAATTAGTTTTCAGCTGAAATAAGGAAAAACCTAATCATCCAAAATGTCTGGAAGAGGAACAGGGTATTTGGGAAGGTGAGAGCCACAAAACTGAATGTCTTTAAAGAGAGGCTGTATAGCTATTTGGGAAGAACAATTACAGATAGGACTCTTTTTGAACATGTACAAAATTTTATATCTGAGGTCCCATCTCTTTCTGAAGTTCTATGCCTTAATGTGATTGAGAGGACAGGATAATATTATGGATATCACTTTACCAATTTTTATGGATTCAAAGTTTCAAGCAGGAATTATTTCAATGGAAGGATCAAGGATTAAACTGATAGTTTTGAGACCATAGATTATAAACAGAAGAGATTTCCATTTTAAGGATAATAAGAAAATACAACTGTCAAAAGGGTAAAGAGAGAGCATTGGGCTTCTGGTTCAGCTTAGTATTCAGAACTGGTAAGATCAAGAAAACCTGGGGCTTACTTCATTCATGTGGATGACTTTTTCTTGAGGCTTGTATGTTCCTTTTAGCACTCTCAGATCCATTCAGTCTTCTGCAACCCCAACTTCCAGATTTTATCCCCTGCCATTTTCATTTCAGTTTTCTGAGAATTTAATTATACTGCTGTAGTAATGCCTGGCTTCCTTCAGGACTCTGCTAAACTCTTATCTTCTGTAAGAAGACATCCCCAGTACTCCATAATCTTAGTGTTTTCCCTCTAACTTATCCTATATAGATCTTATTTGTATACAGTTACTTACTTGTTGATTCCCCAATTAAACTGAAGTAAGATCCTAGGGAGTAGGACCTGGTTTTTGGTTTCCTTCTTTTCTTAATTCCAGTTCTTTATACATAGCAGGAGCTTAATAAAAGCATGTTGAATGACTGACTGAGATGCCCTTGAGCTATATATCCTCAAGACAAAAATGCTCTGCTTCTTTCTTTTTTTATTGTCTATAGGCAAAAAACCTCTCATGTCAAGTAAAGTCATATCTTAAGAAACCAGTGCTCATATCTGAAATTACATTGAAAGTCACATAATTCAATCTGTGAGTGTACTTACTATACCAGTTCAAATCAAAACTCCTAGAAAAAAAATCATAAGACACAGGATGGAAGTGGTGATGGGTACCTTAGAATACCATTTGTGGACCTGGGAGGTTCTTCAGAGAATATTTAGCTCAACCTCTTTCTTTTGCATTTGAGGAAACTGAGGCTCAGGAGAGAAAGAGACTAAATATATTGTCCCAGGTCACACATATAAAAAATATCTATCAGGATTTCAACCTGAGCATTTCAACTTGAGAGCCAAAGTTTATTCAACTGTATAATTCTATCTCCATCTTATCTTTTGCAATTGCCATCCATGTTGTCACTAATCTATTCATTCAAATTATATATTATCTATATGGCACAATATTCAGGAATAGAATATCTTCCATGTAGTATTAATGTTCTTCAATTAATTCTTCTAATGATTCTGGGGTACAACTATATCACCTCCGAAATGACTCATTGGCCCTCTGGCAGACCTGACTAAGACACTCATATTAACGTAATAATTTGATAATTTGTTCATGTAAAAGCCTGCATGCCACAATTGACCCAAACTTTAATTTCCATTTACTTTGTTACTCTGGTATAGATGGTTAGAGTAGTTACATTTTGACAACACTACCATCAATAGTAAATTCACTTTGTATTTTAAAATAAGATACCTTCTAGAACAATGACAAACATTCTTGGAATAGATATCTATCTCTCTCTTTTTTACCTGACTTATCGACAATACTCTAAAGATTGTGGGAGAATATTACCTCTTTCATGTTTTTGTCGTGGAATTTCGAATAGATTTGTTGTTTAGTCATTTTCAATCATGCCCAACACCTCTTGACCCCAGTTGTTATCTTGGCAAAGATACTGAAATGGTTCATTTCCTTCTCCAGTTCATTTTACAAATGAGGAATCTGAACAAATAGGATTAAGTGACTTGTCCAGGATCACAAAGCTAGTGAAAGTCTGAAGCCAGAACATAGGGAATTTGAGTCTTCCTGACTCCAGACCCAGCACTCTATTTTCTGTGCCACCTGGCTGCTTTGAGTTGATATGATGTTCCTGTTAGCTTTTTTTTAAATAAAAAAAAAACCTTCAAGGGTATATTTTTCTCTTAAGGAATCAAATGCTTTCTTAAAATTAACAAAGAATAAAAAAGTGAAATTTTACATTAGCTACAATACCCATTCAGTTATATGACTGTTAAATGCAGTCTGTTATAGAAAATAAATTGCAACAACTTGCCTCTTCTGTTCTCATCTTTTATTCATTCAGTGAGCCTTCTCATCAAGATACCCTAGAGAAGTCAAATTATATAAATTGGTAGATACTGACCTGGAATAGCACCCTCATGACCAGGCCTTCGAGTCATCCCTTGATTCTCTGCATGAGTTAATCCATTGGAGGAATGGGTGGGGGCTATGAACGTGATATGCGTATGTGCAGAATTCTATTGATGAAACTCTCCACTTGAAAGAAGCTGAGAAATCTACTTCAGGCAATACTGATGACGGGCAATGGGAGTGTCTTAGAGAGACCTCAGAGTATGAACAGACATTCTGTAACTGCTAGTCATAAAAGGTGGTTCTTGATTGGCTGCAATGTGGGAAACAGAAGTGAATGGATTGGAGTGGGAGATTCTAAAGTAAAGAGATTATTCTGTTTCAGTCTCTTTCTCCTTGTTTGTCCCTTTTTCTTCCTTGCTGATAAGGTGAGAATTCTTAGACCTTCTCCCTCTCTAATCATAATTTTGGGTCCCATGAATCCAAATATTTGAGAATTCAAGAGAACTCAATGCCTACTTCTTCAGCCATCCACATCTCTGTCTGCAGGAGTGAATTTTGGGACCCAGAGCAATGGTAGCAAAGAGAAATGGTAGCAATGCTACATTTGGATATGACGTTAATGGTACCAGTGGTAACTTGAAACTGTGTTATCTAATCTTCCTGTTCCCATAGATCAAAGGGCTAGGGGTAGTGAGAGTAGGATGTTTGCATTTATGGTCTTGCTATATCTTCAAAGCAAATACTCCAGCTTAAAAGTGAATTGGTTAAATAGAATTATATTACCAGTTACTAATTACTAACAGTATGGGAAACCACTTTGGTTTGGGATAGTACTCAAACTGACAACATTAGTGGAAAGCTGGGGTAGCTAGGTGGCACAGTGGATAAAGTGCAGAGTCTGGATTCAGGAAAACTCATCTTTCCAAGTTCAAATCTGACCTCAGACATGAACTGTGTGACCCTGGGAAACCACTTAACCCTGTTGTCTTAGTTTCTTCCTCTGTAAAATGAGCTGAAGAAGGAAATGGTAAACCTCTTTAGTATCTCTGCCAAAAAAAAAAAACCCAAATGGGGTCACGAAGAGTTGGACATGACTGACAAATGACTAGACAGTGGAAAGATATTCCTTCCCCTCAAGGGCACACTTGAAGAAATGATATAGTTGGGTCTGGTTAAAAGACCAGAGAGATATCTCCTGCATACACATTATGAGAACAGTAACTTAGGGATGAACAGTCTTGATCTCAAACTCAGCATATCCAAAACAAAACACATGGTGTATGTATTTTTTAAGCTGAATCCATCTTTTAAACTTTCTTATTACCATCAAATGCATAGTCAACCTACTGAAAGTCAAATAGTACTTTGCAACCTCAGTTCATCTTCAACTCTTCAACTCATTCATCCTGCATATTCAATCAGAAATAGAGTATTGTTTCTTTTCCTCCAACATCATTTACATATGTCCCCTTCTATCTATTCACACAGTCACCACTAACAACATTATCACCTCTTTCTTGAGTTAATGAAATAATTCTTCTATCTCTTCTGCCCCTTTGGATTAAACTCAAGAAGACCTCTACTTTCTCTCCTTTCAACTCTCCTCTTAACTCCTTGCAAGTCAACTTCCAATTTGTACATTACACCAAAATTGCTGTCTTCAAAGTTTCCATTGATCTCTTAATTGCTAAATCCATTTACCTTCTCTTAATCCTTATTCTTCTTGATCTTTCTGGAACCTTTGACATTGTTGATCATACTCTTTTTCTTAATACTCTCTTCTCTCTGGCTTTGTAGGATACTACTCTTGCCTGTTTTTCCTCCTACTTATCAGGCCATTTCTCCATCTCCTTTGCTGGATACTTATCTAGATCATGCCCACTAACCATAAGTGTCCTACAGGGCTCTGTTTTGGGAACTCTTCTCTTTTCGCTATTACTTCACCAAGTTATCTCACCATTCCCCCTGGATTGCTGATGATTATCAAATGTACCCATGCTACCCTAACCTCTCTGCTGACTTCCAAACTTATATCTCTAACTGCTTTCAGACAACTTGAATTGTATGTCCATAGATTTTATAAACTCAGCATTGACAAAATGGAATACATTATCTTTCTCCCCCAACACTCTACCCTTCCACATTTCCCTGTTACTATTAAGAGTACTACTAATCACCCAAACCCCCAGGCCTGAACCTAGATGGCATCCTTGACTCCTCACTATCTTAAGCATCATAGTCAATCTATTGCCAAGGCCTGACAATTTCACTTGTGAGTCTGACTTGTCTTGAGAGTCTTGTCTTGAGAATTGAAAAGAAGAATACTCCTGTATTGTGGGTCTGTGTAGACCAGAAATTCTTAACCTTTTTGTGTCTTTGACTCTTTTGGCAGTCTGGTAAAACTGATGGATGTCTCCTTCACTGCTCTGATACTACTACCATTCTGCTACAAATCCTCCTTACCTTATACACAGATTATTGCAATAGCCTATGTGTGGATCTGCCTGATTCAAATCTTTCCCCACTCCAAGCCATGCTTTACTCAGCCATCAAGATGACTTCCCTATAGTGTGAGTACAACCATGACACTCTCCTATTCAAAAAGTTTCAGCGACTCCCTATCCCCTCCAGGACCACACACAAAAAATCCTGTTTGGCATTCCAAGGCCTTCATAAGCTAGGCTCCTTCCCTACTTTACCAGTATTCTCCTAATTTATTCCCTGTCATGTACTCTTTGATCCAGTGACACTGTTCTCCTTGCTGTTCCATCTCTCATTTCTGTGCATTTTCTCTGTCTGTCTCACATGCCTGGAATACTTTCCTTTCTCATCTTTGCCTCCTGGCTTTCCTGCTTTCCTTCAACTACTAACTGAAATCTCATTTTCTACAGAAAGCCTCTCCCAATCCCTCTTAATTCTAGTGCCTTCCCTCTGTTAACTGTTTCCTATTTATCCTGTATATGGCTTTCTTACAAA
Organism: Petaurus breviceps papuanus; assembly: GCF_028583685.1. Classification (NCBI taxonomy): domain Eukaryota; kingdom Metazoa; phylum Chordata; class Mammalia; order Diprotodontia; family Petauridae; genus Petaurus; species Petaurus breviceps. Next base: position 62,768,579 of record NW_027187391.1, read on the forward strand.
TATTTTCTTGCTTGTTATATCCCCCTCTAGCTTGTGAGCTCCTTGAAGGCAGGTTCTGTATTTTTTGCCTCATTAGTATTGCCCATGCCTGGCACATAGCAGATGATTAATAAAAGCTTATTGACTGACTGAATATTTGTTCTCCTACTTTCATGTGTCTCTCCACCCCAGTCCATCTTCAACACACCTGCCAAAATGATTTTCCTAAAGCACAGTTCTGTTATGTCACCTCATACTAAATTAACATTAGCTCCCTATTGCCTATAGGACCAAATATTAACTTTTTATTTGCCATTAAAAGCTCTTTATAATTTGCCACTTCCTTCCTCTCCAGTCTCCTTTCATATTACTCCCCTCCATGCACATGTGGCACACCATCTCACACTTTTGTGTCTTTATATTACTTCTCTCACACATCAGGAATGTCTGTTTCCTTATTTCTACTGCCTGGAATTCTTGTTTTCCTTCAAAAGCTGGCTGAGGCATCACTTTCTCCAGTGATAATAATCCTAGATTACTAGGATTCCTATATTACTCCATTTTTAATGGTTTTCCTTCCTAAACTACCACACACACACACACACACACACACACACACACACACACACACATTGTCTCCCCTTTTAGAATATAATTCCCTTAGGGATTAGGGACAGGTATTTTTTCACCTTTGTAAATGATATTTGACATATAATAGATTCTTAATAAACATTTGTTGCTTGATTGATCTTGCTGGCCCAAGAAAATGTTCCACATCCTATCTAGCCACACAACCTGAGCATGTTGCCATTTTCTCTGTCACTATGTATATAATCCCTCTCCTTTTCCTTTCTACCCTTATCCTGAGAACAGTAATCACATTACTACTACACTCCTTTTAGACAGGTAAATAAAAATATGTGTGTGTACATACATACATATGTATATATACACACATACAAATACATGGATACGTGTGTGTGTATCCTTCTTTGGCATGATAGTGCTGGATTTGGAGGCAGGAAGACTTGAATCAAAATCTCCCTGATATTAGTTATATAACCTTGGTCACTTAACCTCTCAGCCTTAATTTACTCATCTGTAAGATGAGGTTAATACTATACTTATTTCACAAAGTTTGTTGTTAGGAAGAAAAATCTCTACCTATCTGTCTATCTATTCTGGAAGTGTCACCTAAGTGATACTTTGAAACAAGATAGGAACTCTAAGACATGACAGCAAAGAGGAAATTTATTCAAAACACAGGGATATATGTGCAAGAATGGAGGCAGGAAATGGAAAGTTATATGAAGGAAGAAGCTATTAGCCCAATTTGACTGGAATGCACAGTGTGTGAAGATGAATAATATAAAATAACAAAGAGAAAGTTAATAGAAGCCAGATTGTGGAGGGATTTCAATGCTAGGATGTGAATTTTATATTTCATTCAAAGGGCAATCAGAGGACAATTGAAGACTTTTCAGTAGGAAAGTGATATCCATCCATTCCTGTGCAGTTCTTGCAAATATCCTCTCAGAGGTTTATCTCAGGTAATTTACACAATGTGCTTAGGAGTCTTCCCCTCAATCTCTTTACATGACATGGAGAGCAAAGGGATATATGGTCTACCTCTCAGTTATCCATTACTCTAAGTATATTTTTATGTTTATGCATTCCTTTAATGACATGCTTTACAATGCTTCTGTGTAGCCTTCTTTGTCATGTATCACAGCTTGTTCATTTGTACCATGTGCATCTTGTATTGTACTTTTCAGTTGTGATACTTTTCAGTTCTTCAGAGTTTAGAGTGCTCCATGACTCAGAGTCATATATCACAAAAATAATTTTGATGTAAAAAAAAAAGATAGACATATTCCGACGACATTTTTTTTTGCTTTTTGGAGGGCAATTGGGGTTAAGTGATTTGCCCAAGCTCACACAGCTAGTTTTTGTGTTGTGTCTGAGGCCAGATTTGAACTCAGGTCCTCCTGACTCCAGGGCTAGTGCTCTATTCACTGGACCATCTAGCCGCCCCAACCAAAGAAAATTTTAAAGAATTTTTTTAAAGAACTGCATAATTTCCCTCAAGAATTCCCAGTCAATTTTTATCTTGTTTGATTCTATTTTCACTGGATATAAACATAGTTATAGATTACTTGAAGCACAAGTAATATCTAGTTCATCTATTCAACTGCATGTCATACCGTGTAAATAAGACTTCTTCATCCACTTGTTTTATCTTTTTGGATAGTTAGGCCTAAATCTTTTGAATGATTGTTGATCTCATTTAGGAAGTTTTGCAATTTAAGAATTTGAGGCAATAAAGCCATGTTGAAAGAAACTCTTTCATAAAAATAATGTCATCCTCATCACTATGAAAGTAAAATAGATCAAAATGGGACTGAGGAACATTATGTAATTTAATCTGTTTTATGAATTTCCATATCTTGAATATTCTCATTAATTTTATTCAGCTTCTCATGATTAACCATAGATAGGTCTGGTCCTCAGAAGATACATTCTTTCTTCCATAGGCCAATTTTCAAAATCTCTCCCACTTTGTAGGACTTGTAAGATCATCGGTACTACTGGCATTGACTTTAAGAACTGATTTACAACCAACAGAAAAAAAAATTACATCTAAAATAACTGTAGATAATATAAGATGCTCAAGATTTTACCTGTCAAGACAAGACAAGCACTATATCAACACATTTACAGAATATTTTTCACACAAATAAAGATAAATTCAAACTACTGAAGAAATATTAATTTCTCATGGATAGGCCAAGCAACAGAAATAAAAATTATAACTAAATTAACTTATTTACTCAGTGCTATACCAATCAAATTAATATTGTTTTTAAATTCATTTAGAACTGAAAATCAATAATATCAAAGAAATCAATGAAAAAAATTGTGAAGGAAGTTAGTCTAGCAGTGCCATATTTCAAACTAAATTAAAAAGCAGTAATCATCAAAAGAATCTGAGACTGGCTAAGAAATAGAGTGTTGGATCAGTGGAATAGATAAGGTACACAATACATAGTATTAAACGGCCATAGTGATCTAGGACTTTGACAAACCAAAATATCCAAGTTCTGAGACAAGAACTTGCTTTGACAAAAATTGCTAAACACTGGAAAGCAGTTTGGCAGAAAAGTAGTTATAGGCCAATATCTCACACTATATACCAAGATAATGTCAAAATGAGTACTTAATTTAGACAGAAAAGCTGAAATCAAATAAGAGGATTATGGAAAAGTTTACCTGTCAGATAAATAGATAAAAGAAGATTTTATGACTAAACAAGAAATAGAGAATATCATGGTAAATATAATGTATAGTTTTGATTATATGAAATTCAAAAAAATTTTTACAAACAAAACCAATGCAGCCAACATTGGAAGAAAAATCATGAAATTGGGATAAAATATTTTATATCAAGTTTCTCTGATAAAGACCTCATTTCTTAACTATATAGGGAAATGAGAAAAATTATAAAAATAAGTCATTCCTCATTTGATAAATTTTCAAGGGATATGAACAGGCAGTTTCCAGAAGAAAAAAGTCAAAGCTATTTAGTCACATGAAAAAATGTTCTAAATAAGTATTGAAAAGATAAATGCAAATTAAAAGAACGCTGAAGCACCACCTTACATATATCAGATTGGATAAGATGACAGAAAAGGAAAAAGACAAATGTTGGTTGTGGAAAAAATAGGATACCAATGCACTGCTGTAATGGCAAGCAAAATAGCACTTAGTTCCTTGTTTCAGCTCTTAAAGTGCCTTTGAGCCTCACCTGTGATTATATCAAGTCTTTGTTAGAAGCAGAAACTGTGAAGTCCACCATGGGAGGAACTTGCCAAAGACATGGAACAGGAAGGACATAAGAGGAAGGGCAGAACAGGAAGGAGTAGAAGATATTAAAGTTGGAGCAAGAGCTGGGACTGAACAGAACTCAGAGGAAGTATGCCTGTGGTGCTGGCACTCTGTCTGTCTATTCTTTGTGTGTTGAAACTACTTTGTTAGACCTGTCTGCTGACAGAGTACATTGCTGTTCTTAGAGAAACCCTGGGACCTTATTGTTGATTCAGAAGCCCTGAAAGTGGACTTTCTTGTTGTCTTTTTACAGAAGCCCTGAAGGAGGGTTTTACTGATGTTTTCAAAGGCCCTGGGACTTTACTGATGATTTGTGTTTGGTTTTTTCAGACAGAAGCCCTGTCTGTTGGTCCTTGTTGATTTCACAGGCAGAAAGTGAATTGATGATAGTGCCGGCAATGTATGTGAATATTGTTGTAACTCTGCTAAACTTGATGTCTATAGATAATTTTGTGGCTCTGTTAAGCTTTGTCTTCCCCAAAACAGAAACTTTTAAAATATATATATATATATGTCTATATTTGAATATTTTATATTAAATCTTTCAATTCCAAATTCATTCTCTTCCTTCCTTTTCACCCACCCTTACCGGGAAGATAAGCATAAGATAAGTTCAGTATAGGTTGTACATGTGTGGCTAATGCAAAACAATGACATAGTAGATATATTGTAAAAAGACTGACTATATTTTCCTCCCTCCTATCCCACCTCCCACTTGTTCTATTCTCTACTTTGATCCCGTGCCTTTTCAAAAGTGGGTGTTTCCAACTTCCCCCCCCCCAGCCTACCCTCCCTTCCATTATCCATTATCGCCCCTCTCATCCCCTTCCCCCTCTACACTTCTGGAGGGTGAGATACCCTATTTAGTGTGTATTTCATGCCCTCTTCAAGCCAAATTCAATGGGAATAAGGTTGACCCATTGCCTTTTGCCTTCCTATTCTTCCCCTCCATTGTAATCATTTTCCCTTACCTCTTCTGTATGAGATAGTTTACTCCAATGTGTCTCTCCCCATGTCCTCTCATTATATTCCTCTCACCTCTTAATTTCACCTTTTAAGTATCATCCCTTCCTTTTAAATTGGTCCTGTGCCCTCTATCTATGTATACCTATAACCATATATACACACATTCACATATGTATTCATATGCCCATATACCCTCATATATATATATATATATATATATATACCCTTCAACTACTGAGAAAAGTTTCATAAGTTACAATTATTGTTTCTCCATGTAGGAATTTTAATAGTTCACCTTTGATAAGTTCCTTATGATTTCTTTTCCCTGTTTACCTTCTCATGCTTCTCTTGCTTCTTGTATCTGAATGTCAAATTTTCTATTCAACTCTGTTTTTTTCAGTAAGAATGCTTGAAAGTCCTCTATTCCACTGAATGACCATATTTTAACCTGAAACATGATACTCAGTTTTGCTGGGTAGGTGACTCTTGGTTATAATCCCAGCTCCTTTGACCTTCGGAATATCATATTCCAAGCCCTTCAATACCTCAGTTTAGAGGCTGCCAGATCCTGGGTTATCCTGATTGTGTTTCCACAATATTCAAGTTGTTTCTTCCTGGCTGCTTGTAATATTCTCTCCTTAACCTGGGAATTCCATAAACTGGCTATAATATTCCTAGGAGTTTTCTTTTTGGGATCTTTGTCAGGAGGTGTTAGCTGGATTCTTTCAACCTTTATTTTGCCCTCTGGTACTAAAACATCAGGGCAGTTTTCTTTGAGAACTTCCTGGAGGATGATTGCTAGGTTTTTACTTTGATCATGGCTTTCAGGTAGTCCAATAATTTTTAAATTATCTCTCCTGGATCTATTTTCCAGGTCAATGGTTTTTCCCATGAGATATTTCACATTGCATTCTATTCTTTCATTTGTTTGGATCTGTTTAACAGCATCTTGATTTCTCACAAAGTCTTTAGCTTCCATTTTCTCCAATCTAATTCTGAAGCAATGATTCTCCTAATTCAGCTTTAGAGATTCTTTTTCCATCTGGCAAATTCGGCTTTTTAACACATTCTTCTCCTCATTGCTTTTTTGAGCCTCCTTTGCCATTTGAGTCAGTCTGGTTTTTAAGGTATTATTTTCCTCAGTAAGGCTGTTGACTCTCATTTCATAATTTTCTTGCATTGTTCTCATTTCTCTTCCCAATTTTTCCTCCACTTCTCTTATCTGCTTCTTAAGGTCCTCTATGGCCTGGAACCAGCTTGTATTTTCCTTTGAACCTTTTGGTGCAGGAGTTCTGACTTCACTGTTTTCCTCCTGCTCCATGCTTTGCTCCTTTTTGTCCCCAAAAATAGGAGCATAATGTTGGAATCTTCTGTCTGCTTTGTTTCCTTTGCCTGCTCATTTTTCCACTTAGTAACTTGACTTATGGGCTTTTTGCCACAGTAGGAATCTGCCACCAGACAGGGGAGCTTTTGCCCCAAACACTGGGGTTTTCTCAGCTGCCGGAGGTATTAGATGGATGCCCTCTCTGAGGTGTACACACGCTATGGCAAGCTGGACACACACCCCAGGACCTCCACCCTAGACTGCAATCCAGATCCAAGCAGGTTAAAGCAAGAGCGATTACCCCTCAGACTGGTGCTTGGTCCCCCTACACTCTGCAGGCCAGGAGCTGAAGCTGCCACATGGTGTTGGCTGGCTGTGCTGGCATCTCAGCGGCTTCTTGCCCTGGGGGTAAAAGCCATGCACTTCCACTTACTGGTCCCAAGGTCCAGACTGCACTGACCTCTTACTTTGTCCTTTGCATCTATGTGTTGATAAATCTGGAAACGGCCACAGCTGCTGCTGATCTGAAGTCCCTCTGCCTGGTGACTGGTCAGGCCCGCCCTAGGGCTAAAGCCTCTGTCTTGAGGTCCGGCTTAGCTCCCAGAGCACTGTTCTGGCCGATTCCTGCATGCCTGCTAGGCTGTCCTCAGTGGAAGGTTAGCTTCTCTGTATCATTTTGTGGGTTTTGTAGCTCCAAAGTTTGTTTAGAGTCCCCTTTTTTACATGGGTTGGGGAAGGTGGAAGCCGGAGCCACAGAAAGGTAGTGCTTCTACTCTGCCATCTTGGCCCTGCCCCCCCCCCCAACCCAGAAACAGAAACTTTGAAGGACTTGAGGTGGACTGGTCACCATGAGCTTCAAGTTGGAGCTGGAGCAGGAATTGGGAGCTGCCTACCTGTGAGTACAGATGATAGGTAAATTCAGGCAAAAGCTGGGAGCATGGAAAAACCAGGGAGTTTGGATTTCAGTCTCTAAACAAGATGAAAGGATTTTCACTGGGATATTTAATGATGGTTGAGAGATCAAGCCAACTTAAACTAGGAGTGGGAGAACTTTTGTAATTTGTACTTTGTACCCCTTAAGGATGATTGTTCCTTAAGGATGACTGAGTTAAGAATGATTGGAAGCCAATCTCCAATCAAGATGAAAGAAGACATTAGAAGGGAACTTTATATTGATTGATTCAGATTGTGACTTACTGAATGATATCTTTTGTTTAAAACTACATGGCCACTTTTAGTAAAAAGTTGTTATATTGTTGTACTTTGGTTTCTGTGAATGTTTTGCTTTACTTTATTGCTGAATAAATAGAAAGGTCACTCTAGGATATGATGAGAATCTTAAAGTTATCAATAGCAGCAGTCCTCAGGAGAGCTATTTGTGCTTGGCTTTCAACTGTTGGTAAAGTTGTGAACTGGTCCAACCATTCTGGAGAACACTTTGGAACCATGTCCAAAGGGCTATAAAACTAAGCATACACTAGAGGGGAAAAAAAATCCTACCTGTACAAAACTAATTAGAGAAGCTATTATTGTGGTGGCAAGGAATTGGAACTCCAGGGTGTGCCCATCCATTAGTTAATGGGTAAACAAGTTGTGGTATATGATTATGATGGTATACTCTTGTACTATGTATGAAATAATGAAGAAGATTGTTTTGGAAAAACCTAGGAAGACATATATGTATTGATTCAGAAGCAATGAGCATAACCAGGAGATCATTGTACATAGTAAAAGCAATATTGTTACAATAATCAACTGTGAAAGACAGCTACTCTGACCAATACAACTATCCAAGACAATTCTAAAAGACTCATGATGCAGAATGCTATCCACTTCCAGAGAGATTTCTGCTGAACATGAGTAAGAATTAAAGTGTAATTTTTTCACTTCTATATTTTTCTTTTAACTTGGCTAATATGGAAATTTTTTTTCATGATTTCACATGTACAATTGTCATCAAGTTGCTTGTCTCCTCGGTGGTTGAGGGTGAGGCTGGAAAAAGGGATAAATTTAGATTTTAAATTGTCAAAAGATGAATAAATAAATAAATGATGAAATTTAAAAGAAAGTAGAACCTATTAAAAAAAACCCTAAAGTGCAAATCCATATCTTCTAGAATAACTGGAATGGGACTTTGGTATCAATCAATCAAACAAAATTATTTACTAAGTGCTTACTGTGTGAACAGCACTACAGAAAAACATGATTCAAATTAGAAAATGTATTGCCTAGGGAAAAAATAAATTCTTGCTGTATGCATTTGTTATTTGTTGAGAATGAACTTGTATCTCGGAGCTGTAAAATTTGTAAAGTTTGTACCTTGAGTAATACTCAAAAGGAGTCTGTGTAAAGTGTAAAGTACTTTACCAGTACTCTAACCATATTGCATATGCAACAACCACGCAGCCTACTTCAAATCTATATTAGTAGTGGCAAACTCAAATGGAAAATGATCCTTGTAGCCTTCATATTAACTTAGAAAACTACAAATTAAAATTATCCATGTCCAATTATATTTTTGTTTATACTATTAAACATTTGCCAAATATGTTTTATGTGGTTCTGGACTCTTCACTGGAGAGTTTTGCAGTCCAGAGTTTTAACATCTCTAATGCAAAACATCTCTTTCTATAAATAAGATATAATTTAAATATAAAAGGAGGAAAAAGGAATTTAATTTAATGTGTAATTGTATAAATATCAAGGATGGCAGCTGGAACCTTTTCAGATTCCCAACTATTTATATTCAGAAAACCAAGTACCAAAATTCTTGAGAGCCAACACAAGTGTTGTTTTTGAAAAAAAATATAAAATTATAAAAATTACATTGCAGGGCATTTATTTTCCACATACACCTTACTCAGTTAGACTGGTAATGTCAGTATTAATTATATAAAATGAAAAAGTATGTTTTTGTTAAAGAGCCAACATGCAAGTACCATTTTAAAACATATGAAAAAGTTTGACTGAATTATTAAACAATTGGGACTAAGAAACTGGCATGCTCTGTTTAACTGCTTTCACATGTTGGAAGTAATTTTTAAATAAAAAATAGCATTTCAATTCATTACATATAAATTGTTTCCTTGTACACAGTAGGAATTTAATAAATGATTGTTATGTTGGATTGAAATGAATTTTTCAGTAAATAAAATATAGTCATACTTTCTGATTTCTGTTCCCTCTTTCTTGTATCAGTTAGCAATATATGAGAAAAAAAAGTTTAACATTTCTAGTTTTTCCATAAATAGACTGAAGAAAAAGATGTGATTTTATAAAGATATCATGAATAACAAATTTTAAAACTATTAAATAAATTGTTTAATTTACATAATAGGATTTGTATATTTTGTATAAAAACACATGGCACATTATTAACTAGTTCATCCCCCCAATAACCTTGTAAGATCTCTTAGTGTATTATCCCTACTTTACAGGGAAGAAATATATGATCCAAAAATATCATGATTAAGGTCATTCAAGTTATTACTTGTTTATTAGCAGTGAAGTCTAGACTGGAAACTAGTTTAGGTTCATTACTGTTTCCGCTAGAAGATACTGTCTGAACAATACCAGTTTAAATTCTAGGTAGTTTTTTCAAATCTATAACAAACCACATACAAATGCAGATATATAGAATGTGCAAGCATTAATATAAACAAGATGAAATGTGTAGCAAGATATCTAAAAAGAAACAAAACTTTTGATGTTTCCTATTTTATATTTTTTCTTTCTCGTGAACTAGAAAGTTATCCTTATGATAATCCAACAATAACAATTCAGTCATTTTCCCTAAAGTGATTATTTTAAATGCTTAGCTAAAAAGTCACAATGCATTATGTATTAAAATTAAAATGAATTTCACATATTTATAATATATATATAAAATACATCCCCTTTAATGACTCACCATTTGCACATTTTTTTTTTCTTGAAGGAGCAAATCTATTTTGTGAAGCCTTCTTTATGACATGGACTGTTCTTTCTCACATGACTTCTCTGAACATGAATACATGTCTGTAATGGGAATGCAAATTTGGAAGATCTTCCCTGCCCCTAGGTTAAAGTGCACCTGAAGCCTGGGGTGGGAGGCTTGTTTTTCAGTAGAT